>NW_027136956.1:300000-487041 GCF_040869045.1 Eurosta solidaginis
TCGTTTTGTTCATCATATTTAAGTAGATAACTCATCAGTTGTTTGCATCAGAGCGATAATTTTTGAGATAGTTATTAAAACTGTTTAAAGGTTGTCCAACGTTGTTTCTCGTTGTACATCCTTTAATTCTAGAGTTAAATTGATAAATAACGTGTACGAATTTGTTTAACGCATTTGTTTTGGTTACTCGACGTCTCCGTTCTCGTGTAGCCTACATATTGCGTTTTTTTTTTTATTTGCTTACCGGGCTAAAGTTTAGCATGTTTAAAATACGTAGGTCGTTTTGTTCATCAAATTTAAGTAGATAACTCATCAGTTGTTTGCATCAGAGCGATAATTTTTGAGATAGTTATTAAAACTGTTTAAAGGTTGTCAAACGTTGTTTCTCGTTGTATATCCTTTAATTCTAGAGTTAAATTGATAAATAACGTGTACGAATTTGTTTAACGCATTTGTTTTGGTTACTTGACGTCTCCGTTCTCGTGTAGCCTACATATTGCGTTTTTTTTTAAATTTGCTTACCGGGCTAAAGGTTAGCATGTTCAAAATACGTAAGTCGTTTTGCTCATCATATTTAAGTAGATAACTCATCAGTTGTTTGCATCAGAGCGATAATTTTTGAGATAGTTATTAAAACTGTTTAAAGGTTGTCAAACGTTGTTTCTCGTTGTATATCCTTTAATTCTAGAGTTAAATTGATAAATAAGGTGTACGAATTTGTTTAACGCATTTGTTTTGGTTACTTGACGTCTCCGTTCTCGTGTAGCCTACATATTGCGTTTTTTTTTTAATTTGCTTACCGGGCTAAAGGTTAGCATGTTTAAAATACGTAAGTCGTTTTGTTCATCAAATTTAAGTAGATAACTCATCAGTTGTTTGCATCAGAACGATAATTTTTGAGATAGTTATTAAAACTGTTTAAAGGTTGTCAAACGTTGTTTCTCGTTGTATATCCTTTAATTCTAGGGTTAAATTGATAAATAACGTGTACGAATTTGTTTAACGCATTTGTTTTGGTTACTCGACGTCTCCGTTCTCGTGTAGCCTACATATTGCGTTTTTTTTTTAATTTGCTTACCGGGCTAAAGGTTAGCATGTTTAAAATACGTAAGTCGTTTTGTTCATCAAATTTAAGTAGATAACTCATCAGTTGTTTGCATCAGAGCGATAATTTTTGAGATAGTTATTAAAACTGTTTAAAGGTTGTCAAACGTTGTTTCTCGTTGTATATCCTTTAATTCTAGAGTTAAATTGATAAATAACGTGTACGAATTTGTTTAACGCATTTGTTTTGGTTACTCGACGTCTCCGTTCTCGTGTAGCCTACATATTGCGTTTTTTTTTTAATTTGCTTACCGGGCTAAAGGTTAGCATGTTTAAAATACGTAAGCCGTTTTGCTCATCATATTTAAGTAGATAACTCATCAGTTGTTTGCATCAGAGCGATAATTTTTGAGATAGTTATTAAAACTGTTTAAAGGTTGTCAAACGTTGTTTCTCGTTGTATATCCTTTAATTCTAGAGTTAAATTGATAAATAACTTGTACGAATTTGTTTAACGCATTTGTTTTGGTTACTCGACGTCTCCGTTCTCGTGTAGCCTACATATTGCGTTTTTTTTAAATTTGCTTACCGGGCTAAAGGTTAGCATGTTTAAAATACGTAAGTCGTTTTGTTCATCAAATTTAAGTAGATAACTCATCAGTTGTTTGCATCAGAGCGATAATTTTTGAGATAGTTATTAAAACTGTTTAAAGGTTGTCAAACGTTGTTTCTCGTTGTATATCCTTTAATTCTAGAGTTAAATTGATAAATAACGTGTACGAATTTGTTTAACGCATTTCTTTTGGTTACTCGACGTCTCCGTTCTCGTGTAGCCTACATATTGCGTTTTTTTTTTAATTTGCTTACCGGGCTAAAGGTTAGCATGTTTAAAATACGTAAGTCGTTTTGTTCATCATATTTAAGTAGATAACTCATCAGTTGTTTGCATCAGAGCGATAATTTTTGAGATAGTTATTAAAACTGTTTAAAGGTTGTCAAACGTTGTTTCTCGTTGTATATCCTTTAATTCTAGAGTTAAATTGATAAATAACGTGTACGAATTTGTTTAACGCATTTGTTTTGGTTACTCGACGTCTCCGTTCTCGTGTAGCCTACATATTGCGTTTTTTTTTTAATTTGCTTACCGGGCTAAAGGTTAGCATGTTTAAAATACGTAAGTCGTTTTGTTCAACAAATTTAAGTAGATAACTCATCAGTTGTTTGCATCAGAGCGACAATTTTTGAGATAGTTATTAAAACTGTTTAAGGGTTGTCAAACGTTGTTTCTCGTTGTATATCCTTTAATTCTAGAGTTAAATTGATAAATAACGTGTACGAATTTGTTTAACGCATTTGTTTTGGTTACTCGACGTCTCCGTTCTCATGTAGCCTACATATTGCGTTTTTTTTTTTAATTTGCTTACCGGGCTAAAGGTTAGCATGTTTAAAATACGTAAGTCGTTTTGTTCATCATATTTAAGTAGATAACTCATCAGTTGTTTGCATCAGAGCGATAATTTTTGAGATAGTTATTAAAACTGTTTAAAGGTTGTCAAACGTTGTTTCTCGTTGTATATCCTTTAATTCTAGAGTTAAATTGATAAATAACGTGTACGAATTTGTTTAACGCATTTCTTTTGGTTACTCGACGTCTCCGTCCTCTTGTAGCCTACATATTGCGTTTTTTTTTTAATTTGCTTACCGGGCTAAAGGTTAGCATGTTTAAAATACGTAAGTCGTTTTGTTCATCATATTTAAGTAGATAACTCATCAGTTGTTTGCATCAGAGCGATAATTTTTGAGATAGTTATTAAAACTGTTTAAAGGTTGTCAAACGTTGTTTCTCGTTGTATATCCTTTAATTCTAGAGTTAAATTGATAAATAACGTGTACGAATTTGTTTAACGCATTTGTTTTGGTTACTTGACGTCTCCGTTCTCGTGTAGCCTACATATTGCGTTTTTTTTTTTAATTTGCTTACCGGGCTAAAGGTTAGCATGTTTAAAATACGTAAGTAGTTTTGTTCATCAAATTTAAGTAGATAACTCATCAGTTGTTTGCATCAGAGCGATAATTTTTGAGATAGTTGTTAAAACTGTTTAAAGGTTGTCAAACGTTGTTTCTCGTTGTATATCCTTTAATTCTAGAGTTAAATTGATAAATAACGTGTACGAATTTGTTTAACGCATTTGTTTTGGTTACTCGACGTCTCCGTTCTCATGTAGCCTACATATTGCGTTTTTTTTTTAATTTGCTTACCGGGCTAAAGGTTAGCATGTTTAAAATACGTAAGTCGTTTTGTTCATCATATTTAAGTAGATAACTCATCAGTTGTTTGCATCAGAGCGATAATTTTTGAGATAGTTATTAAAACTGTTTAAAGGTTGTCCAACGTTGTTTCTCGTTGTACATCCTTTAATTCTAGAGTTAAATTGATAAATAACGTGTACGAATTTGTTTAACGCATTTGTTTTGGTTACTCGACGTCTCCGTTCTCGTGTAGCCTACATATTGCGTTTTTTTTTTATTTGCTTACCGGGCTAAAGTTTAGCATGTTTAAAATACGTAGGTCGTTTTGTTCATCAAATTTAAGTAGATAACTCATCAGTTGTTTGCATCAGAGCGATAATTTTTGAGATAGTTATTAAAACTGTTTAAAGGTTGTCAAACGTTGTTTCTCGTTGTATATCCTTTAATTCTAGAGTTAAATTGATAAATAACGTGTACGAATTTGTTTAACGCATTTGTTTTGGTTACTTGACGTCTCCGTTCTCGTGTAGCCTACATATTGCGTTTTTTTTTAAATTTGCTTACCGGGCTAAAGGTTAGCATGTTCAAAATACGTAAGTCGTTTTGCTCATCATATTTAAGTAGATAACTCATCAGTTGTTTGCATCAGAGCGATAATTTTTGAGATAGTTATTAAAACTGTTTAAAGGTTGTCAAACGTTGTTTCTCGTTGTATATCCTTTAATTCTAGAGTTAAATTGATAAATAAGGTGTACGAATTTGTTTAACGCATTTGTTTTGGTTACTTGACGTCTCCGTTCTCGTGTAGCCTACATATTGCGTTTTTTTTTTAATTTGGTTACCGGGCTAAAGGTTAGCATGTTTAAAATACGTAAGTCGTTTTGTTCATCAAATTTAAGTAGATAACTCATCAGTTGTTTGCATCAGAACGATAATTTTTGAGATAGTTATTAAAACTGTTTAAAGGTTGTCAAACGTTGTTTCTCGTTGTATATCCTTTAATTCTAGGGTTAAATTGATAAATAACGTGTACGAATTTGTTTAACGCATTTGTTTTGGTTACTCGACGTCTCCGTTCTCGTGTAGCCTACATATTGCGTTTTTTTTTTAATTTGCTTACCGGGCTAAAGGTTAGCATGTTTAAAATACGTAAGTCGTTTTGTTCATCAAATTTAAGTAGATAACTCATCAGTTGTTTGCATCAGAGCGATAATTTTTGAGATAGTTATTAAAACTGTTTAAAGGTTGTCAAACGTTGTTTCTCGTTGTATATCCTTTAATTCTAGAGTTAAATTGATAAATAACGTGTACGAATTTGTTTAACGCATTTGTTTTGGTTACTCGACGTCTCCGTTCTCGTGTAGCCTACATATTGCGTTTTTTTTTTAATTTGCTTACCGGGCTAAAGGTTAGCATGTTTAAAATACGTAAGCCGTTTTGCTCATCATATTTAAGTAGATAACTCATCAGTTGTTTGCATCAGAGCGATAATTTTTGAGATAGTTATTAAAACTGTTTAAAGGTTGTCAAACGTTGTTTCTGGTTGTATATCCTTTAATTCTAGAGTTAAATTGATAAATAACTTGTACGAATTTGTTTAACGCATTTGTTTTGGTTACTCGACGTCTCCGTTCTCGTGTAGCCTACATATTGCGTTTTTTTTTAAATTTGCTTACCGGGCTAAAGGTTAGCATGTTTAAAATACGTAAGTCGTTTTGTTCATCAAATTTAAGTAGATAACTCATCAGTTGTTTGCATCAGAGCGATAATTTTTGAGATAGTTATTAAAACTGTTTAAAGGTTGTCAAACGTTGTTTCTCGTTGTATATCCTTTAATTCTAGAGTTAAATTGATAAATAACGTGTACGAATTTGTTTAACGCATTTGTTTTGGTTACTCGACGTCTCCGTTCTCGTGTAGCCTACATATTGCGTTTTTTTTTTAATTTGCTTACCGGGCTAAAGGTTAGCATGTTTAAAATACGTAAGTCGTTTTGTTCAACAAATTTAAGTAGATAACTCATCAGTTGTTTGCATCAGAGCGACAATTTTTGAGATAGTTATGAAAACTGTTTAAAGGTTGTCAAACGTGATTTCTCGTTGTATATCCTTTAATTCTAGAGTTAAATTGATAAATAACGTGTACGAATTTGTTTAACGCATTTGTTTTGGTTACTCGACGTCTCCGTTCTCATGTAGCCTACATATTGCGTTTTTTTTTTAATTTGCTTACCGGGCTAAAGGTTAGCATGTTTAAAATACGTAAGTCGTTTTGTTCATCATATTTAAGTAGATAACTCATCAGTTGTTTGCATCAGAGCGATAATTTTTGAGATAGTTATTAAAACTGTTTAAAGGTTGTCAAACGTTGTTTCTCGTTGTATATCCTTTAATTCTAGAGTTAAATTGATAAATAACGTGTACGAATTTGTTTAACGCATTTGTTTTGGTTACTCGACGTCTCCGTTCTCGTGTAGCCTACATATTGCGTTTTTTTTTTAATTTGCTTACCGGGCTAAAGGTTAGCATGTTTAAAATACGTAAGTCGTTTTGTTCATCAAATTTAAGTAGATAACTCATCAGTTGTTTGCATCAGAGCGACAATTTTTGAGATAGTTATTAAAACTGTTTAAAGGTTGTCAAACGTTGTTTCTCGTTGTATATCCTTTAATTCTAGAGTTAAATTGATAAATAACGTGTACGAATTTGTTTAACGCATTTCTTTTGGTTACTCGACGTCTCCGTTCTCGTGTAGCCTACATATTGCGTTTTTTTTTTAATTTGCTTACCGGGCTAAAGGTTAGCATGTTTAAAATACGTAAGTCGTTTTGTTCATCATATTTAAGTAGATAACTCATCAGTTGTTTGCATCAGAGCGATAATTTTTGAGATAGTTATTAAAACTGTTTAAAGGTTGTCAAACGTTGTTTCTCGTTGTATATCCTTTAATTCTAGAGTTAAATTGATAAATAACGTGTACGAATTTGTTTAACGCATTTCTTTTGGTTACTCGACGTCTCCGTTCTCGTGTAGCCTACATATTGCGTTTTTTTTTAATTTGCTTACCGGGCTAAAGGTTAGCATGTTTAAAATACGTAAGTCGTTTTGTTCATCATATTTAAGTAGATAACTCATCAGTTGTTTGCATCAGAGCGATAATTTTTGAGATAGTTATTAAAACTGTTTAAAGGTTTGTCAAACGTTGTTTCTCGTTGTATATCCTTTAATTCTAGAGTTAAATTGATAAATAACGTGTACGAATTTGTTTAACGCATTTGTTTTGGTTACTCGACGTCTCCGTTCTCGTGTAGCCTACATATTGCGTTTTTTTTTTAATTTGCTTACCGGGCTAAAGGTTAGCATGTTTAAAATATGTAAGTCGTTTTGTTCATCATATTTAAGTAGATAACTCATCAGTTGTTTGCATCAGAGCGATAATTTTTGAGATAGTTATTAAAACTGTTTAAAGGTAGTCAAACGTTGTTTCTCGTTGTATATCCTTTAATTCTAGAGTTAAATTGATAAATAACGTGTACGAATTTGTTTAACGAATTTGTTTTGGTTACTCGACGTCTCCGCTCTCGTGTAGCCTACATATTGCGTTTTTTTTTTAATTTGCTTACCGGGCTAAAGGTTAGCATGTTTAAAATACGTAAGTCGTTTTGTTCATCAAATTTAAGTAGATAACTCATCAGTTGTTTGCATCAGAGCGATAATTTTTGAGATAGTTATTAAAACTGTTTAAAGGTTGTCAAACGTTGTTTCTCGTTGTATATCCTTTAATTCTAGAGTTAAATTGATAAATAACGTGTACGAATTTGTTTAACGCATTTGTTTTGGTTACTCGACGTCTCCGTTCTCGTGTAGCCTACATATTGCGTTTTTTTTTTTAATTTGCTTACCGGGCTAAAGGTTAGCATGTTTAAAATACGTAAGTCGTTTTGTTCATCATATTTAAGTAGATAACTCATCAGTTGTTTGCATCAGAGCGATAATTTTTGAGATAGTTATTAAAACTGTTTAAAGGTTGTCAAACGTTGTTTCTCGTTGTATATCCTTTAATTCTAGAGTTAAATTGATAAATAACGTGTACGAATTTGTTTAACGCATTTGTTTTGGTTACTTGACGTCTCCGTTCTCGTGTAGCCTACATATTGGGTTTTTTTTTTAATTTGCTTACCGGGCTAAAGGTTAGCATGTTTAAAATACGTAAGTCGTTTTGTTCATCAAATTTAAGTAGATAACTCATCAGTTGTTTGCATCAGAGCGATAATTTTGAGATAGTTATTAAAACTGTTTAAAGGTTGTCAAACGTTGTTTCTCGTTGTATATCCTTTAATTCTAGAGTTAAATTGATAAATAACGTGTACGAATTTGTTTAACGCATTTGTTTTGGTTACTCGACGTCTCCGTTCTCGTGTAGCCTACATATTGCGTTTTTTTTTTAATTTGCTTACCGGGCTAAAGGTTAGCATGTTTAAAATACGTAAGTCGTTTTGTTCATCAAATTTAAGTAGATAACTCATCAGTTGTTTGCATCAGAGCGATAATTTTTGAGATAGTTATTAAAACTGTTTAAAGGTTGTCAAACGTTGTTTCTCGTTGTATATCCTTTAATTCTAGAGTTAAATTGATAAATAACGTGTACGAATTTGTTTAACGCATTTGTTTTGGTTACTCGACGTCTCCGTTCTCGTGTAGCCTACATATTGGGTTTTTTTTTTAATTTGCTTACCGGGCTAAAGGTTAGCATGTTTAAAATACGTAAGTCGTTTTGTTCATCAAATTTAAGTAGATAACTCATCAGTTGTTTGCATCAGAGCGATAATTTTTGAGATAGTTATTAAAACTGTTTAAAGGTTGTCAAACGTTGTTTCTCGTTGTATATCCTTTAATTCTAGAGTTAAATTGATAAATAACGTGTACGAATTTGTTTAACGCATTTGTTTTGGTTACTCGACGTCTCCGTTCTCGTGTAGCCTACATATTGGGTTTTTTTTTTAATTTGCTTACCGGGCTAAAGGTTAGCATGTTTAAAATACGTAAGTCGTTTTGTTCATCAAATTTAAGTAGATAACTCGTCAGTTGTTTGCATCAGAGCGATAATTTTTGAGATAGTTATTAAAACTGTTTAAAGGTTGTCAAACGTTGTTTCTCGTTGTATATCCTTTAATTCTAGAGTTAAATTGATAAATAACGTGTACGAATTTGTTTAACGCATTTGTTTTGGTTACTTGACGTCTCCGTTCTCGTGTAGCCTACATATTGCGTTTTTTTTTTAATTTGCTTAACGGGCTAAAGGTTAGCATGTTTAAAATACGTAAGTCGTTTTGTTCATCAAATTTAAGTAGATAACTCATCAGTTGTTTGCATCAGAGCGACAATTTTTGAGATAGTTATTAAAACTGTTTAAAGGTTGTCAAACGTTGTTTCTCGTTGTATATCCTTTAATTCTAGAGTTAAATTGATAAATAACGTGTACGAATTTGTTTAACGCATTTGTTTTGGTTACTCGACGTCTCCGTTCTCGCGTAGCCTACATATTGCGTTTTTTTTTAAATTTGCTTACCGGGCTAAAGGTTAGCATGTTTAAAATACGTAAGTCGTTTTGTTCATCAAATTTAAGTAGATAACTCATCAGTTGTTTGCATCAGAGCGACAATTTTTGAGATAGTTATTAAAACTGTTTAAAGGTTGTCAAACGTTGTTTCTCGTTGTATATCCTTTAATTCTAGAGTTAAATTGATAAATAACGTGTACGAATTTGTTTAACGCATTTGTTTTGGTTACTCGACGTCTCCGTTCTCGTGTAGCCTACATATTCCGTTTTTTTTTTAATTTGCTTACCGGGCTAAAGGTTAGCATGTTTAAAATACGTAAGTCGTTTTGTTCATCATATTTAAGTAGATAACTCATCAGTTGTTTGCATCAGAGCGATAATTTTTGAGATAGTTATTAAAACTGTTTAAAGGTTGTCAAACGTTGTTTCTCGTTGTATATCCTTTAATTTTAGAGTTAAATTGATAAATAACGTGTACGAATTTGTTTAACGCATTTGTTTTGGTTACTCGACGTCTCCGTTCTCGTGTAGCCTACATATTGCGTTTTTTTTTTTAATTTGCTTACCGGGCTAAAGGTTAGCATGTTTAAAATACGTAAGTCGTTTTGTTCATCATATTTAAGTAGATAACTCATCAGTTGTTTGCATCAGAGCGATAATTTTTGAGATAGTTATTAAAACTGTTTAAAGGTTGTCAAACGTTGTTTCTCGTTGTATATCCTTTAATTCTAGAGTTAAATTGATAAATAACGTGTACGAATTTGTTTAACGCATTTGTTTTGGTTACTCGACGTCTCCGTTCTCGTGTGGCCTACATATTGCGTTTTTTTTTTAATTTGCTTACCGGGCTAAAGGTTAGCATGTTTAAAATACGTAAGTCGTTTTGTTCATCATATTTAAGTAGATAACTCATCAGTTGTTTGCATCAGAGCGATAATTTTTGAGATAGTTATTAAAACTGTTTAAAGGTTCTCAAACGTTGTTTCTCGTTGTATATCCCTTAATTCTAGAGTTAAATTGATAAATAACGTGTACGAATTTGTTTAACGCATTTGTTTTGGTTACTCGACGTCTCCGTTCTCGTGTAGCCTACATATTGCGTTTTTTTTTTAATTTGCTTACCGGGCTAAAGGTTAGCATGTTTAAAATACGTAAGTCGTTTTGTTCATCAAATTTAAGTAGATAACTCATCAGTTGTTTGCATCAGAGCGATAATTTTTGAGATAGTTATTAAAACTGTTTAAAGGTTGTCAAACGTTGTTTCTCGTTGTATATCCTTTAATTCTAGAGTTAAATTGATAAATAACGTGTACGAATTTGTTTAACGCATTTGTTTTGGTTACTCGACGTCTCCGTTCTCGTGTAGCCTACATATTGCGTTTTTTTTTAAATTTGCTTACCGGGCTAAAGGTTAGCATGTTTAAAATACGTAAGTCGTTTTGTTCATCAAATTTAAGTAGATAACTCATCAGTTGTTTGCATCAGAGCGACAATTTTTGAGATAGTTATTAAAACTGTTTAAAGGTTGTCAAACGTTGTTTCTCGTTGTATATCCTTTAATTCTAGAGTTAAATTGATAAATATAACGTGTACGAATTTGTTTAACGCATTTGTTTTGGTTACTCGACGTCTCCGTTCTCGTGTAGCCTACATATTGCGTTTTTTTTTTTAATTTGCTTACCGGGATAAAGGTTAGCATGTTTAAAATACGTAAGTCGTTTTGTTCATCATATTTAAGTAGATAACTCATCAGTTGTTCGCATCAGAGCGATAATTTTTGAGATAGTTATTAAAACTGTTTAAAGGTTGTCAAACGTTGTTTCTCGTTGTATATCCTTTAATTCTAGAGTTAAATTGATAAATAACGTGTACGAATTTGTTTAACGCATTTGTTTTGGTAACTCGACGTCTCCGTTCTCGTGTAGCCTACATATTGCGTTTTTTTTTTAATTTGCTTACCGGGCTAAAGGTTAGCATGTTTAAAATACGTAAGTCGTTTTGTTCATCATATTTAAGTAGATAACTCATCAGTTGTTTGCATCAGAGCGATAATTTTTGAGATAGTTATTAAAACTGTTTAAAGGTTCTCAAACGTTGTTTCTCGTTGTATATCCTTTAATTCTAGAGTTAAATTGATAAATAACGTGTACGAATTTGTTTAACGCATTTGTTTTGGTTACTCGACGTCTCCGTTCTCGTGTAGCCTACATATTGCGTTTTTTTTTTAATTTGCTTACCGGGCTAAAGGTTAGCATGTTTAAAATACGTAAGTCGTTTTGTTCATCATATTTAAGTAGATAACTCATCAGTTGTTTGCATCAGAGCGATAATTTTTGAGATAGTTATTAAAACTGTTTAAAGGTTGTCAAACGTTGTTTCTCGTTGTATATCCTTTAATTCTAGAGTTAAATTGATAAATAACGTGTACGAATTTGTTTAACGCATTTGTTTTGGTTACTTGACGTCTCCGTTCTCGTGTAGCCTACATATTGCGTTTTTTTTTTAATTTGCTTACCGGGCTAAAGGTTAGCATGTTTAAAATACGTAAGTCGTTTTGTTCATCATATTTAAGTAGATAACTCATCAGTTGTTTGCATCAGAGCGATAATTTTTGAGATAGTTATTAAAACTGTTTAAAGGTTTGTCAAACGTTGTTTCTCGTTGTATATCCTTTAATTCTAGAGTTAAATTGATAAATAACGTGTACGAATTTGTTTAACGCATTTGTTTTGGTTACTCGACGTCTCCGTTCTCTTGTAGCCTACATATTGCGTTTTTTTTTTAATTTGCTTACCGGGCTAAAGGTTAGCATGTTTAAAATACGTAAGTCGTTTTGTTCATCATATTTAAGTAGATAACTCATCAGTTGTTTGCATCAGAGCGATAATTTTTGAGATAGTTATTAAAACTGTTTAAAGGTAGTCAAACGTTGTTTCTCGTTGTATATCCTTTAATTCTAGAGTTAAATTGATAAATAACGTGTACGAATTTGTTTAACGCATTTGTTTTGGTTACTCGACGTCTCCGTTCTCGTGTAGCCTACATATTGCGTTTTTTTTTAATTTGCTTACCGGGCTAAAGGTTAGCATGTTTAAAATACGTAAGTCGTTTTGTTCATCATATTTAAGTAGATAACTCATCAGTTGTTTGCATCAGAGCGATAATTTTTGAGATAGTTATTAAAACTGTTTAAAGGTTGTCAAACGTTGTTTCTCGTTGTATATCCTTTAATTCTAGAGTTAAATTGATAAATAACGTGTACGAATTTGTTTAACGCATTTGTTTTGGTTACTCGAGGTCTCCGTTCTCTTGTAGCCTACATATTGCGTTTTTTTTTTAATTTGCTTACCGGGCTAAAGGTTAGCATGTTTAAAATACGTAAGTCGTTTTGTTCATCAAATTTAAGTAGATAACTCATCAGTTGTTTGCATCAGAGCGATAATTTTTGAGATAGTTATTAAAACTGTTTAAAGGTTGTCAAACGTTGTTTCTCGTTGTATATCCTTTAATTCTAGAGTTAAATTGATAAATAACGTGTACGAATTTGTTTAACGCATTTGTTTTGGTTACTCGACGTCTCCGTTCTCTTGTAGCCTACATATTGCGTTTTTTTTTTAATTTGCTTACCGGGCTAAAGGTTAGCATGTTTAAAATACGTAAGTCGTTTTGTTCATCAAATTTAAGTAGATAACTCATCAGTTGTTTGCATCAGAGCGATAATTTTTGAGATAGTTATTAAAACTGTTTAAAGGTTGTCAAACGTTGTTTCTCGTTGTATATCCTTTAATCCTAGAGTTAAATTGATAAATAACGTGTACGAATTTGTTTAACGCATTTGTTTTGGTTACTTGACGTCTCCGTTCTCGTGTAGCCTACATATTGCGTTTTTTTTTTTAATTTGCTTACCGGGCTAAAGGTTAGCATGTTTAAAATACGTAAGTCGTTTTGTTCATCAAATTTAAGTAGATAACTCATCAGTTGTTTGCATCAGAGCGATAATTTTTGAGATAGTTATTAAAACTGTTTAAAGGTTGTCAAACGTTGTTTCTCGTTGTATATCCTTTAATTCTAGAGTTAAATTGATAAATAACGTGTACGAATTTGTTTAACGCATTTGTTTTGGTTACTCGACGTCTCCGTTCTCGTGTAGCCTACATATTGCGTTTTTTTTTTAATTTGCTTACCGGGCTAAAGGTTAGCATGTTTAAAATACGTAAGTCGTTTTGTTCATCATATTTAAGTAGATAACTCATCAGTTGTTTGCATCAGAGCGATAATTTTTGAGATAGTTATTAAAACTGTTTAAAGGTTGTCAAACGTTGTTTCTCGTTGTATATCCTTTAATTCTAGAGTTAAATTGATAAATAACGTGTACGAATTTGTTTAACGCATTTGTTTTGGTTACTTGACGTCTCCGTTCTCGTGTAGCCTACATATTGCGTTTTTTTTTTAATTTGCTTACCGGGCTAAAGGTTAGCATGTTTAAAATACGTAAGTCGTTTTGTTCATCATATTTAAGTAGATAACTCATCAGTTGTTTGCATCAGAGCGATAATTTTTGAGATAGTTATTAAAACTGTTTAAAGGTTTGTCAAACGTTGTTTCTCGTTGTATATCCTTTAATTCTAGAGTTAAATTGATAAATAACGTGTACGAATTTGTTTAACGCATTTGTTTTGGTTACTCGACGTCTCCGTTCTCTTGTAGCCTACATATTGCGTTTTTTTTTTAATTTGCTTACCGGGCTAAAGGTTAGCATGTTTAAAATACGTAAGTCGTTTTGTTCAACATATTTAAGTAGATAACTCATCAGTTGTTTGCATCAGAGCGATAATTTTTGAGATAGTTATTAAAACTGTTTAAAGGTAGTCAAACGTTGTTTCTCGTTGTATATCCTTTAATTCTAGAGCTAAATTGATAAATAACGTGTACGAATTTGTTTAACGCATTTGTTTTGGTTACTCGACGTCTCCGTTCTCGTGTAGCCTACATATTGCGTTTTTTTTTAATTTGCTTACCGGGCTAAAGGTTAGCATGTTTAAAATACGTAAGTCGTTTTGTTCATCATATTTAAGTAGATAACTCATCAGTTGTTTGCATCAGAGCGATAATTTTTGAGATAGTTATTAAAACTGTTTAAAGGTTGTCAAACGTTGTTTCTCGTTGTATATCCTTTAATTCTAGAGTTAAATTGATAAATAACGTGTACGAATTTGTTTAACGCATTTGTTTTGGTTACTCGAGGTCTCCGTTCTCTTGTAGCCTACATATTGCGTTTTTTTTTTTAATTTGCTTACCGGGCTAAAGGTTAGCATGTTTAAAATACGTAAGTCGTTTTGTTCATCAAATTTAAGTAGATAACTCATCAGTTGTTTGCATCAGAGCGATAATTTTTGAGATAGTTATTAAAACTGTTTAAAGGTTGTCAAACGTTGTTTCTCGTTGTATATCCTTTAATTCTAGAGTTAAATTGATAAATAACGTGTACGAATTTGTTTAACGCATTTGTTTTGGTTACTCGACGTCTCCGTTCTCTTGTAGCCTACATATTGCGTTTTTTTTTTAATTTGCTTACCGGGCTAAAGGTTAGCATGTTTAAAATACGTAAGTCGTTTTGTTCATCAAATTTAAGTAGATAACTCATCAGTTGTTTGCATCAGAGCGATAATTTTTGAGATAGTTATTAAAACTGTTTAAAGGTTGTCAAACGTTGTTTCTCGTTGTATATCCTTTAATCCTAGAGTTAAATTGATAAATAACGTGTACGAATTTGTTTAACGCATTTGTTTTGGTTACTTGACGTCTCCGTTCTCGTGTAGCCTACATATTGCGTTTTTTTTTTAATTTGCTTACCGGGCTAAAGGTTAGCATGTTTAAAATACGTAAGTCGTTTTGTTCATCAAATTTAAGTAGATAACTCATCAGTTGTTTGCATCAGAGCGATAATTTTTGAGATAGTTATTAAAACTGTTTAAAGGTTGTCAAACGTTGTTTCTCGTTGTATATCCTTTAATTCTAGAGTTAAATTGATAAATAGCGTGTACGAATTTGTTTAACGGATTTGTTTTGGTTACTCGACGTCTCCGTTCTCGTGTAGCCTACATATTGCGTTTTTTTTTTAATTTGCTTACCGGGCTAAAGGTTAGCATGTTTAAAATACGTAAGTCGTTTTGTTCAACAAATTTAAGTAGATAACTCATCAGTTGTTTGCATCAGAGCGACAATTTTTGAGATAGTTATTAAAACTGTTTAAAGGTTGTCAAACGTTGTTTCTCGTTGTATATCCTTTAATTCTAGAGTTAAATTGATAAATAACGTGAACGAATTTGTTTAACGCATTTGTTTTGGTTACTTGACGTCTCCGTTCTCGTGTAGCCTACATATTGCGTTTTTTTTTTAATTTGCTTACCGGGCTAAAGGTTAGCATGTTTAAAATACGTAAGTCGTTTTGTTCATCAAATTTAAGTAGATAACTCATCAGTTGTTTGCATCAGAGCGATAATTTTTGAGATAGTTATTAAAACTGTTTAAAGGTTGTCAAACGTTGTTTCTCGTTGTATATCCTTTAATTCTAGAGTTAAATTGATAAATAACGTGTACGAATTTGTTTAACGCATTTGTTTTGGTTACTCGACGTCTCCGTTCTCGTGTAGCCTACATATTGCGTTTTTTTTTTAATTTGCTTACCGGGCTAAAGGTTAGCATGTTTAAAATACGTAAGTCGTTTTGTTCATCAAATTTAAGTAGATAACTCATCAGTTGTTTGCATCAGAGCGACAATTTTTGAGATAGTTATTAAAACTGTTTAAAGGTTGTCCAACGTTGTTTCTCGTTGTATATCCTTTAATTCTAGAGTTAAATTGATAAATAACTTGTACGAATTTGTTTAACGCATTTGTATTGGTTACTCGACGTCTCCGTTCTCGTGTAGCCTACATATTGCGTTTTTTTTTAATTTGCTTACCGGGCTAAAGGTTAGCATGTTTAAAATACGTAAGTCGTTTTGTTCATCAAATTTAAGTAGATAACTCATCAGTTGTTTGCATCAGAGCGATAATTTTTGAGATAGTTATTAAAACTGTTTGAAGGTTGTCAAACGTTGTTTCTCGTTGTATATCCTTTAATTCTAGAGTTAAATTGATAAATAACGTGTACGAATTTGTTTAACGCATTTGTTTTGGTTACTCGACGTCTCCGTTCTCGTGTAGCCTACATATCGCGTTTTTTTTTTTTTAATTTGCTTACCGGGCTAAATGTTAGCATGTTTAAAATACGTAAGTCGTTTTGTTCATCAAATTTAAGTAGATAACTCATCAGTTGTTTGCATCAGAGCGATAATTTTTGAGATAGTTATTAAAACAGTTTAAAGGTTGTCAAACGTTGTTTCTCGTTGTATATCCTTTAATTCTAGAGTTAAATTGATAAATAACGTGTACGAATTTGTTTAACGCATTTGTTTTGGTTACTCGACGTCTCCGTTCTCCGTAGCCTACATATTGCGTTTTTTTTTTTTATTTGCTTACCGGGCTAAAGGTTAGCATGTTTAAAATACGTAAGTCGTTTTGTTCATCATATTTAAGTAGATAACTCATCAGTTGTTTGCATCAGAGCGATAATTTTTGAGATAGTTATTAAAACTGTTTAAAGGTTCTCAAACGTTGTTTCTCGTTGTATATCCTTTAATTCTAGAGTTAAATTGATAAATAACGTGTACGAATTTGTTTAACGCATTTGTTTTGGTTACTCGACGTCTCCGTTCTCGTGTAGCCTACATATTGCGTTTTTTTTTTTAATTTGCTTACCGGGCTAAAGGTTAGCATGTTTAAAATACGTAAGTCGTTTTGTTCATCAAATTTAAGTAGATAACTCATCAGTTGTTTGCATCAGAGCGATAATTTTTGAGATAGTTATTAAAACTGTTTAAAGGTTGTCAAACGTTGTTTCTCGTTGTATATCCTTTAATTCTAGAGTTAAATTGATAAATAACGTGTACGAATTTGTTTAACGCATTTGTTTTGGTTACTCGACGTCTCCGTTCTCCGTAGCCTACATATTGCGTTTTTTTTTTTAATTTGCTTACCGGGCTAAAGGTTAGCATGTTTAAAATACGTAAGTCGTTTTGTTCATCATATTTAAGTAGATAACTCATCAGTTGTTTGCATCAGAGCGATAATTTTTGAGATAGTTATTAAAACTGTTTAAAGGTTCTCAAACGTTGTTTCTCGTTGTATATTCTTTAATTCTAGAGTTAAATTGATAAATAACGTGTACGAATTTGTTTAACGCATTTGTTTTGGTTACTCGACGTCTCCGTTCTCGTGTAGCCTACATATTGCGTTTTTTTTTTAATTTGCTTACCGGGCTAAAGGTTAGCATGTTTAAAATACGTAAGTCGTTTTGTTCATCAAATTTAAGTAGATAACTCATCAGTTGTTTGCATCAGAGCGATAATTTTTGAGATAGTTATTAAAACTGTTTAAAGGTTGTCAAACGTTGTTTCTCGTTGTATATCCTTTAATTCTAGAGTTAAATTGATAAATAACGTGTACGAATTTGTTTAACGCATTTGTTTTGGTTACTCGACGTCTCCGTTCTCCGTAGCCTACATATTGCGTTTTTTTTTTAATTTGCTTACCGGGCTAAAGGTTAGCATGTTTAAAATACGTAAGTCGTTTTGTTCATCATATTTAAGTAGATAACTCATCAGTTGTTTGCATCAGAGCGATAATTTTTGAGATAGTTATTAAAACTGTTTAAAGGTTCTCAAACGTTGTTTCTCGTTGTATATCCTTTAATTCTAGAGTTAAATTGATAAATAACGTGTACGAATTTGTTTAACGCATTTGTTTTGGTTACTCGACGTCTCCGTTCTCGTGTAGCCTACATATTGCGTTTTTTTTTTAATTTGCTTACCGGGCTAAAGGTTAGCATGTTTAAAATACGTAAGTCGTTTTGTTCATCATATTTAAGTAGATAACTCATCAGTTGTTTGCATCAGAGCGATAATTTTTGAGATAGTTATTAAAACTGTTTAAAGGTTGTCAAACGTTGTTTCTCGTTGTATATCCTTTAATTCTAGAGTTAAATTGATAAATAACGTGTACGAATTTGTTTAACGCATTTGTTTTGGTTACTCGACGTCTCCGTTCTCCGTAGCCTACATATTGCGTTTTTTTTTTTAATTTGCTTACCGGGCTAAAGGTTAGCATGTTTAAAATACGTAAGTCGTTTTGTTCATCATATTTAAGTAGATAACTCATCAGTTGTTTGCATCAGAGCGATAATTTTTGAGATAGTTATTAAAACTGTTTAAAGGTTCTCAAACGTTGTTTCTCGTTGTATATCCTTTAATTCTAGAGTTAAATTGATAAATAACGTATACGAATTTGTTTAACGCATTTGTTTTGGTTACTCGACGTCTCCGTTCTCGTGTAGCCTACATATTGCGTTTTTTTTTTAATTTGCTTACCGGGCTAAAGGTTAGCATGTTTAAAATACGTAAGTCGTTTTGCTCAACAAATTTAAGTAGATAACTCATCAGTTGTTTGCATCAGAGCGACAATTTTTGAGATAGTTATTAAAACTGTTTAAAGGTTGTCAAACGTTGTTTCTCGTTGTATATCCTTTAATTCTAGAGTTAAATTGATAAATAACGTGAACGAATTTGTTTAACGCATTTGTTTTGGTTACTTGACGTCTCCGTTCTCGTGTAGCCTACATATTGCGTTTTTTTTTTAATTTGCTTACCGGGCTAAAGGTTAGCATGTTTAAAATACGTAAGTCGTTTTGTTCATCAAATTTAAGTAGATAACTCATCAGTTGTTTGCATCAGAGCGATAATTTTTGAGATAGTTATTAAAACTGTTTAAAGGTTGTCAAACGTTGTTTCTCGTTGTATATCCTTTAATTCTAGAGTTAAATTGATAAATAACGTGTACGAATTTGTTTAACGCATTTGTTTTGGTTACTCGACGTCTCCGTTCTCGTGTAGCCTACATATTGCGTTTTTTTTTTAATTTGCTTACCGGGCTAAAGGTTAGCATGTTTAAAATACGTAAGTCGTTTTGTTCATCAAATTTAAGTAGATAACTCATCAGTTGTTTGCATCAGAGCGACAATTTTTGAGATAGTTATTAAAACTGTTTAAAGGTTGTCCAACGTTGTTTCTCGTTGTATATCCTTTAATTCTAGAGTTAAATTGATAAATAACGTGTACGAATTTGTTTAACGCATTTGTTTTGGTTACTCGACGTCTCCGTTCTCGTGTAGCCTACATATCGCGTTTTTTTTTTTTTTAATTTGCTTACCGGGCTAAAGGTTAGCATGTTTAAAATACGTAAGTCGTTTTGTTCATCAAATTTAAGTAGATAACTCATCAGTTGTTTGCATCAGAGCGATAATTTTTGAGATAGTTATTAAAACTGTTTAAAGGTTGTCAAACGTTGTTTCTCGTTGTATATCCTTTAATTCTAGAGTTAAATTGATAAATAACGTGTACGAATTTGTTTAACGCATTTGTTTTGGTTACTCGACGTCTCCGTTCTCCGTAGCCTACATATTGCGTTTTTTTTTTTAATTTGCTTACCGGGCTAAAGGTTAGCATGTGTAAAATACGTAAGTCGTTTTGTTCATCATATTTAAGTAGATAACTCATCAGTTGTTTGCATCAGAGCGATAATTTTTGAGATAGTTATTAAAACTGTTTAAAGGTTCTCAAACGTTGTTTCTCGTTGTATATCCTTTAATTCTAGAGTTAAATTGATAAATAACGTGTACGAATTTGTTTAACGCATTTGTTTTGGTTACTCGACGTCTCCGTTCTCGTGTAGCTTACATATTGCGTTTTTTTTTTAATTTGCTTACCGGGCTAAAGGTTAGCATGTTTAAAATACGTAAGTCGTTTTGTTCATCAAATTTAAGTAGATAACTCATCAGTTGTTTGCATCAGAGCGATAATTTTTGAGATAGTTATTAAAACTGTTTAAAGGTTGTCAAACGTTGTTTCTCGTTGTATATCCTTTAATTCTAGAGTTAAATTGATAAATAACGTGTACGAATTTGTTTAACGCATTTGTTTTGGTTACTCGACGTCTCCGTTCTCGTGTAGCCTACATATTGCGTTTTTTTTTTAATTTGCTTACCGGGCTAAAGGTTAGCATGTTTAAAATACGTAAGTCGTTTTGTTCATCAAATTTAAGTAGATAACTCATCAGTTGTTTGCATCAGAGCGATAATTTTTGAGATAGTTATTAAAACTGTTTAAAGGTTGTCAAACGTTGTTTCTCGTTGTATATCCTTTAGTTCTAGAGTTAAATTGATAAATAACGTGTACGAATTTGTTTAACGCATTTGTTTTGGTTACTTGACGTCTCCGTTCTCGTGTAGCCTACATATTGCGTTTTTTTTTTAATTTGCTTACCGGGCTAAAGGTTAGCATGTTCAAAATACGTAAGTCGTTTTGCTCATCATATTTAAGTAGATAACTCATCAGTTGTTTGCATCAGAGCGATAATTTTTGAGATAGTTATTAAAACTGTTTAAAGGTTGTCAAACGTTGTTTCTCGTTGTATATCCTTTAATTCTAGAGTTAAATTGATAAATAACGTGTACGAATTTGTTTAACGCATTTGTTTTGGTTACTTGACGTCTCCGTTCTCGTGTAGCCTACATATTGCGTTTTTTTTTTAATTTGCTTACCGGGCTAAAGGTTAGCATGTTTAAAATACGTAAGTCGTTTTGTTCATCAAATTTAAGTAGATAACTCATCAGTTGTTTGCATCAGAGCGATAATTTTTGAGATAGTTATTAAAACTGTTTAAAGGTTGTCAAACGTTGTTTCTCGTTGTATATCCTTTAATTCTAGAGTTAAATTGATAAATAACGTGTACGAATTTGTTTAACGCATTTGTTTTGGTTACTCGACGTCTCCGTTCTCGTGTAGCCTACATATTGCGTTTTTTTTTTTAATTTGCTTACCGGGCTAAAGGTTAGCATGTTTAAAATACGTAAGTCGTTTTGTTCATCAAATTTAAGTAGATAACTCATCAGTTGTTTGCATCAGAGCGATAATTTTTGAGATAGTTATTAAAACTGTTTAAAGGTTGTCAAACGTTGTTTCTCGTTGTATATCCTTTAATTCTAGAGTTAAATTGATAAATAACGTGTACGAATTTGTTTAACGCATTTGTTTTGGTTACTCGACGTCTCCGTTCTCGTGTAGCCTACATATTGCGTTTTTTTTTTTATTTGCTTACCGGGCTAAAGGTTAGCATGTTTAAAATACGTAAGCCGTTTTGCTCATCATATTTAAGTAGATAACTCATCAGTTGTTTGCATCAGAGCGATAATTTTTGAGATAGTTATTAAAACTGTTTAAAGGTTGTCAAACGTTGTTTCTCGTTGTATATCCTTTAATTCTAGAGTTAAATTGATAAATAACTTGTACGAATTTGTTTAACGCATTTGTTTTGGTTACTCGACGTCTCCGTTCTCGTGTAGCCTACATATTGCGTTTTTTTTTAAATTTGCTTACCGGGCTAAAGGTTAGCATGTTTAAAATACGTAAGTCGTTTTGTTCATCAAATTTAAGTAGATAACTCATCAGTTGTTTGCATCAGAGCGATAATTTTTGAGATAGTTATTAAAACTGTTTAAAGGTTGTCAAACGTTGTTTCTCGTTGTATATCCTTTAATTCTAGAGTTAAATTGATAAATAACGTGTACGAATTTGTTTAACGCATTTGTTTTGGTTACTCGACGTCTCCGTTCTCGTGTAGCCTACATATTGCGTTTTTTTTTTAATTTGCTTACCGGGCTAAAGGTTAGCATGTTTAAAATACGTAAGTCGTTTTGTTCAACAAATTTAAGTAGATAACTCATCAGTTGTTTGCATCAGAGCGACAATTTTTGAGATAGTTATTAAAACTGTTTAAAGGTTGTCAAACGTTGTTTCTCGTTGTATATCCTTTAATTCTAGAGTTAAATTGATAAATAACGTGTACGAATTTGTTTAACGCATTTGTTTTGGTTACTCGACGTCTCCGTTCTCATGTAGCCTACATATTGCGTTTTTTTTTTAATTTGCTTACCGGGCTAAAGGTTAGCATGTTTAAAATACGTAAGTCGTTTTGTTCATCATCATATTTAAGTAGATAACTCATCAGTTGTTTGCATCAGAGCGATAATTTTTGAGATAGTTATTAAAACTGTTTAAAGGTTGTCAAACGTTGTTTCTCGTTGTATATCCTTTAATTCTAGAGTTAAATTGATAAATAACGTGTACGAATTTGTTTAACGCATTTGTTTTGGTTACTCGACGTCTCCGTTCTCGTGTAGCCTACATATTGCGTTTTTTTTTTAATTTGCTTACCGGGCTAAAGGTTAGCATGTTTAAAATACGTAAGTCGTTTTGTTCATCAAATTTAAGTAGATAACTCATCAGTTGTTTGCATCAGAGCGACAATTTTTGAGATAGTTATTAAAACTGTTTAAAGGTTGTCAAACGTTGTTTCTCGTTGTATATCCTTTAATTCTAGAGTTAAATTGATAAATAACGTGTACGAATTTGTTTAACGCATTTCTTTTGGTTACTCGACGTCTCCGTTCTCGTGTAGCCTACATATTGCGTTTTTTTTTTAATTTGCTTACCGGGCTAAAGGTTAGCATGTTTAAAATACGTAAGTCGTTTTGTTCATCATATTTAAGTAGATAACTCATCAGTTGTTTGCATCAGAGCGATAATTTTTGAGATAGTTATTAAAACTGTTTAAAGGTTGTCAAACGTTGTTTCTCGTTGTATATCCTTTAATTCTAGAGTTAAATTGATAAATAACGTGTACGAATTTGTTTAACGCATTTGTTTTGGTTACTCGACGTCTCCGTTCTCTTGTAGCCTACATATTGCGTTTTTTTTTTAATTTGCTTACCGGGCTAAAGGTTAGCATGTTTAAAATACGTAAGTCGTTTTGTTCATCATATTTAAGTAGATAACTCATCAGTTGTTTGCATCAGAGCGATAATTTTTGAGATAGTTATTAAAACTGTTTAAAGGTTTGTCAAACGTTGTTTCTCGTTGTATATCCTTTAATTCTAGAGTTAAATTGATAAATAACGTGTACGAATTTGTTTAACGCATTTGTTTTGGTTACTCGACGTCTCCGTTCTCGTGTAGCCTACATATTGCGTTTTTTTTTTAATTTGCTTACCGGGCTAAAGGTTAGCATGTTTAAAATACGTAAGTCGTTTTGTTCATCATATTTAAGTAGATAACTCATCAGTTGTTTGCATCAGAGCGATAATTTTTGAGATAGTTATTAAAACTGTTTAAAGGTAGTCAAACGTTGTTTCTCGTTGTATATCCTTTAATTCTAGAGTTAAATTGATAAATAACGTGTACGAATTTGTTTAACGAATTTGTTTTGGTTACTCGACGTCTCCGCTCTCGTGTAGCCTACATATTGCGTTTTTTTTTTAATTTGCTTACCGGGCTAAAGGTTAGCATGTTTAAAATACGTAAGTCGTTTTGTTCATCAAATTTAAGTAGATAACTCATCAGTTGTTTGCATCAGAGCGATAATTTTTGAGATAGTTATTAAAACTGTTTAAAGGTTGTCAAACGTTGTTTCTCGTTGTATATCCTTTAATTCTAGAGTTAAATTGATAAATAACGTGTACGAATTTGTTTAACGCATTTGTTTTGGTTACTCGACGTCTCCGTTCTCGTGTAGCCTACATATTGCGTTTTTTTTTTTAATTTGCTTACCAGGCTAAAGGTTAGCATGTTTAAAATACGTAAGTCGTTTTGTTCATCATATTTAAGTAGATAACTCATCAGTTGTTTGCATCAGAGCGATAATTTTTGAGATAGTTATTAAAACTGTTTAAAGGTTGTCAAACGTTGTTTCTCGTTGTATATCCTTTAATTCTAGAGTTAAATTGATAAATAACGTGTACGAATTTGTTTAACGCATTTGTTTTGGTTACTTGACGTCTCCGTTCTCGTGTAGCCTACATATTGGGTTTTTTTTTAATTTGCTTACCGGGCTAAAGGTTAGCATGTTTAAAATACGTAAGTCGTTTTGTTCATCAAATTTAAGTAGATAACTCATCAGTTGTTTGCATCAGAGCGATAATTTTTGAGATAGTTATTAAAACTGTTTAAAGGTTGTCAAACGTTGTTTCTCGTTGTATATCCTTTAATTCTAGAGTTAAATTGATAAATAACGTGTACGAATTTGTTTAACGCATTTGTTTTGGTTACTCGACGTCTCCGTTCTCGTGTAGCCTACATATTGCGTTTTTTTTTTAATTTGCTTACCGGGCTAAAGGTTAGCATGTTTAAAATACGTAAGTCGTTTTGTTCATCAAATTTAAGTAGATAACTCATCAGTTGTTTGCATCAGAGCGATAATTTTTGAGATAGTTATTAAAACTGTTTAAAGGTTGTCAAACGTTGTTTCTCGTTGTATATCCTTTAATTCTAGAGTTAGATTGATAAATAACGTGTACGAATTTGTTTAACGCATTTGTTTTGGTTACTCGACGTCTCCGTTCTCGTGTAGCCTACATATTGGGTTTTTTTTTTAATTTGCTTACCGGGCTAAAGGTTAGCATGTTTAAAATACGTAAGTCGTTTTGTTCATCAAATTTAAGTAGATAACTCATCAGTTGTTTGCATCAGAGCGATAATTTTTGAGATAGTTATTAAAACTGTTTAAAGGTTGTCAAACGTTGTTTCTCGTTGTATATCCTTTAATTCTAGAGTTAAATTGATAAATAACGTGTACGAATTTGTTTAACGCATTTGTTTTGGTTACTCGACGTCTCCGTTCTCGTGTAGCCTACATATTGCGTTTTTTTTTAATTTGCTTACCGGGCTAAAGGTTAGCATGTTTAAAATACGTAAGTCGTTTTGTTCATCAAATTTAAGTAGATAACTCGTCAGTTGTTTGCATCAGAGCGATAATTTTTGAGATAGTTATTAAAACTGTTTAAAGGTTGTCAAACGTTGTTTCTCGTTGTATATCCTTTAATTCTAGAGTTAAATTGATAAATAACGTGTACGAATTTGTTTAACGCATTTGTTTTGGTTACTTGACGTCTCCGTTCTCGTGTAGCCTACATATTGCGTTTTTTTTTAAATTTGCTTACCGGGCTAAAGGTTAGCATGTTTAAAATACGTAAGTCGTTTTGTTCATCAAATTTAAGTAGATAACTCATCAGTTGTTTGCATCAGAGCGACAATTTTTGAGATAGTTATTAAAACTGTTTAAAGGTTGTCAAACGTTGTTTCTCGTTGTATATCCTTTAATTCTAGAGTTAAATTGATAAATAACGTGTACGAATTTGTTTAACGCATTTGTTTTGGTTACTCGACGTCGCCGTTCTCGTGTGGCCTACATATTGCGTTTTTTTTTAAATTTGCTTACCGTGCTAAAGGTTAGCATGTTTAAAATACGTAAGTCGTTTTGTTCATCAAATTTAAGTAGATAACTCATCAGTTGTTTGCATCAGAGCGACAATTTTTGAGATAGTTATTAAAACTGTTTAAAGGTTGTCAAACGTTGTTTCCCGTTGTATATCCTTTAATTCTAGAGTTAAATTGATAAATAACGTGTACGAATTTGTTTAACGCATTTGTTTTGGTTACTCGACGTCTCCGTTCTCGTGTAGCCTACATATTGCGTTTTTTTTTTAATTTGCTTACCGGGCTAAGGGTTAGCATGTTTAAAATACGTCAGTCGTTTTGTTCATCATATTTAAGTAGATAACTCATCAGTTGTTTGCATCAGAGCGATAATTTTTGAGATAGTTATTAAAACTGTTTAAAGGTTGTCAAACGTTGTTTCTCGTTGTATATCCTTTAATTCTAGAGTTAAATTGATAAATAACGTGTACGAATTTGTTTAACGCATTTGTTTTGGTTACTCGACGTCTCCGTTCTCGTGTAGCCTACATATTGCGTTTTTTTTTTAATTTGCTTACCGGGCTAAAGGTTAGCATGTTTAAAATACGTAAGTCGTTTTGTTCATCATATTTAAGTAGATAACTCATCAGTTGTTTGCATCAGAGCGATAATTTTTGAGATAGTTATTAAAACTGTTTAAAGGTTGTCAAACGTTGTTTCTCGTTGTATATCCTTTAATTCTAGAGTTAAATTGATAAATAACGTGTACGAATTTGTTTAACGCATTTGTTTTGGTTACTCGACGTCTCCGTTCTCGTGTGGCCTACATATTGCGTTTTTTTTTTTAATTTGCTTACCGGGCTAAAGGTTAGCATGTTTAAAATACGTAAGTCGTTTTGTTCATCATATTTAAGTAGATAACTCATCAGTTGTTTGCATCAGAGCGATAATTTTTGAGATAGTTATTAAAACTGTTTAAAGGTTGTCAAACGTTGTTTCTCGTTGTATATCCTTTAATTCTAGAGTTAAATTGATAAATAACGTGTACGAATTTGTTTAACGCATTTGTTTTGGTTACTCGACGTCTCCGTTCTCGTGTGGCCTACATATTGCGTTTTTTTTTTTAATTTGCTTACCGGGCTAAAGGTTAGCATGTTTAAAATACGTAAGTCGTTTTGTTCATCATATTTAAGTAGATAACTCATCAGTTGTTTGCATCAGAGCGATAATTTTTGAGATAGTTATTAAAACTGTTTAAAGGTTGTCAAACGTTGTTTCTCGTTGTATATCCTTTAATTCTAGAGTTAAATTGATAAATAACGTGTACGAATTTGTTTAACGCATTTGTTTTGGTTACTCGACGTCTCCGTTCTCGTGTAGCCTACATATTGCGTTTTTTTTTTAATTTGCTTACCGGGCTAAAGGTTAGCATGTTTAAAATACGTAAGTCGTTTTGTTCATCATATTTAAGTAGATAACTCATCAGTTGTTTGCATCAGAGCGATAATTTTTGAGATAGTTATTAAAACTGTTTAAAGGTTCTCAAACGTTGTTTCTCGTTGTATATCCTTTAACTCTAGAGTTAAATTGATAAATAACGTGTACGAATTTGTTTAACGCATTTGTTTTGGTTACTCGACGTCTCCGTTCTCTTGTAGCCTACATATTGCGTTTTTTTTTTAATTTGCTTACCGGGCTAAAGGTTAGCATGTTTAAAATACGTAAGTCGTTTTGTTCATCAAATTTAAGTAGATAACTCATCAGTTGTTTGCATCAGAGCGATAATTTTTGAGATAGTTATTAAAACTGTTTAAAGGTTGTCAAACGTTGTTTCTCGTTGTATATCCTTTAATTCTAGAGTTAAATTGATAAATAACGTGTACGAATTTGTTTAACGCATTTGTTTTGGTTACTTGACGTCTCCGTTCTCGTGTAGCCTACATATTGCGTTTTTTTTTTAATTTGCTTACCGGGATAAAGGTTAGCATGTTTAAAATACGTAAGTCGTTTTGTTCATCATATTTAAGTAGATAACTCATCAGTTGTTTGCATCAGAGCGATAATTTTTGAGATAGTTATTAAAACTCTTTAAAGGTTTGTCAAACGTTGTTTCTCGTTGTATATCCTTTAATTCTAGAGTTAAATTGATAAATAACGTGTACGAATTTGTTTAACGCATTTGTTTTGGTTACTCGACGTCTCCGTTCTCTTGTAGCCTACATATTGCGTTTTTTTTTTAATTTGCTTACCGGGCTAAAGGTTAGCATGTTTAAAATACGTAAGTCGTTTTGTTCATCATATTTAAGTAGATAACTCATCAGTTGTTTGCATCAGAGCGATAATTTTTGAGATAGTTATTAAAACTGTTTAAAGGTAGTCAAACGTTGTTTCTCGTTGTATATCCTTTAATTCTAGAGTTAAATTGATAAATAACGTGTACGAATTTGTTTAACGCATTTGTTTTGGTTACTCGACGTCTCCGTTCTCGTGTAGCCTACATATTGCGTTTTTTTTTTAATTTGCTTACCGGGCTAAAGGTTAGCATGTTTAAAATACGTAAGTCGTTTTGTTCATCAAATTTAAGTAGATAACTCATCAGTTGTTTGCATCAGAGCGATAATTTTTGAGATAGTTATTAAAACTGTTTAAAGGTTGTCAAACGTTGTTTCTCGTTGTATATCCTTTAATTCTAGAGTTAAATTGATAAATAGCGTGTACGAATTTGTTTAACGGATTTGTTTTGGTTACTCAACGTCTCCGTTCTCGTGTAGCCTACATATTGCGTTTTTTTTTTAATTTGCTTACCGGGCTAAAGGTTAGCATGTTTAAAATACGTAAGTCGTTTTGTTCAACAAATTTAAGTAGATAACTCATCAGTTGTTTGCATCAGAGCGACAATTTTTGAGATAGTTATTAAAACTGTTTAAAGGTTGTCAAACGTTGTTTCTCGTTGTATATCCTTTAATTCTAGAGTTAAATTGATAAATAACGTGAACGAATTTGTTAGCATGTTTAAAATACGTAAGTCGTTTTGTTCATCAAATTTAAGTAGATAACTCATCAGTTGTTTGCATCAGAGCAACAATTTTTGAGATAGTTATTAAAACTGTTTAAAGGTTGTCAAACGTTGTTTCTCGTTGTATATCCTTTAATTCTAGAGTTAAATTGATAAATAACGTGTACGAATTTGTTTAACGCATTTGTTTTGGTTACTCGACGTCTCCGTTCTCGTGTAGCCTACATATTGCGTTTTTTTTTTTAATTTGCTTACCGGGCTAAAGGTTAGCATGTTTAAAATACGTAAGTCGTTTTGTTCATCATATTTAAGTAGATAACTCATCAGTTGTTTGCATCAGAGCGATAATTTTTGAGATAGTTATTAAAACTGTTTAAAGGTTGTCAAACGTTGTTTCTCGTTGTATATCCTTTAATTCTAGAGTTAAATGGATAAATAACGTGTACGAATTTGTTTAACGCATTTGTTTTGGTTACTCGACGTCTCCGTTCTCGTGTAGCCTACATATTGCGTTTTTTTTTTAATTTGCTTACCGGGCTAAAGGTTAGCATGTTTAAAATACGTAAGTCGTTTTGTTCATCAAATTTAAGTAGATAACTCATCAGTTGTTTGCATCAGAGCGACAATTTTTGAGATAGTTATTAAAACTGTTTAAAGGTTGTCAAACGTTGTTTCTCGTTGTATATCCTTTAATTCTAGAGTTAAATTGATAAATAACGTGTACGAATTTGTTTAACGCATTTGTTTTGGTTACTCGACGTCTCCGTTCTCGTGTAGCCTACATATTGCGTTTTTTTTTTAATTTGCTTACCGGGCTAAAGGTTAGCATGTTTAAAATACGTAAGTCGTTTTGTTCAACAAATTTAAGTAGATAACTCATCAGTTGTTTGCATCAGAGCGACAATTTTTGAGATAGTTATTAAAACTGTTTAAAGGTTGTCAAACGTTGTTTCTCGTTGTATATCCTTTAATTCTAGAGTTAAATTGATAAATAACGTGAACGAATTTGTTAGCATGTTCAAAATACGTAAGTCGTTTTGTTCATCAAATTTAAGTAGATAACTCATCAGTTGTTTGCATCAGAGCGACAATTTTTGAGATAGTTATTAAAACTGTTTAAAGGTTGTCAAACGTTGTTTCTCGTTGTATATCCTTTAATTCTAGAGTTAAATTGATAAATAACGTGTACGAATTTGTTTAACGCATTTGTTTTGGTTACTCGACGTCTCCGTTCTCGTGTAGCCTACATATTGCGTTTTTTTTTTAATTTGCTTACCGGGCTAAAGGTTAGCATGTTTAAAATACGTAAGTCTTTTTGTTCATCATATTTAAGTAGATAACTCATCAGTTGTTTGCATCAGAGCGATAATTTTTGAGATAGTTATTAAAACTGTTTAAAGGTTGTCAAACGTTGTTTCTCGTTGTATATCCTTTAATTCTAGAGTTAAATTGATAAATAACGTGTACGAATTTGTTTAACGCATTTGTTTTGGTTACTCGACGTCTCCGTTCTCGTGTAGCCTACATATTGCGTTTTTTTTTTTAATTTGCTTACCGGGCTAAAGGTTAGCATGTTTAAAATACGTAAGTCGTTTTGTTCATCAAATTTAAGTAGATAACTCATCAGTTGTTTGCATCAGAGCGACAATTTTTGAGATAGTTATTAAAACTGTTTAAAGGTTGTCAAATGTTGTTTCTCGTTGTATATCCTTTAATTCTAGAGTTAAATTGATAAATAACGTGTACGAATTTGTTTAACGCATTTGTTTTGGTTACTCGACGTCTCCGTTCTCGTGTAGCCTACATATTGCGTTTTTTTTTAATTTGCTTACCGGGCTAAAGGTTAGCATGTTTAAAATACGTAAGTCGTTTTGTTCATCATATTTAAGTAGATAACTCATCAGTTGTTTGCATCAGAGCGATAATTTTTGAGATAGTTATTAAAACTGTTTAAAGGTTGTCAAACGTTGTTTCTCGTTGTATATCCTTTAATTCTAGAGTTAAATTGATAAATAACGTGTACGAATTTGTTTAACGCATTTGTTTTGGTTACTTGACGTCTCCGTTCTCGTGTAGCCTACATATTGCGTTTTTTTTTTAATTTGCTTACCGGGCTAAAGGTTAGCATGTTTAAAATACGTAAGTCGTTTTGTTCATCATATTTAAGGAGATAACTCATCAGTTGTTTGCATCAGAGCGATAATTTTTGAGATAGTTATTAAAACTGTTTAAAGGTTTGTCAAACGTTGTTTCTCGTTGTATATCCTTTAATTCTAGAGTTAAATTGATAAATAACGTGTACGAATTTGTTTAACGCATTTGTTTTGGTTACTCGACGTCTCCGTTCTCGTGTAGCCTACATATTGCGTATTTTTTTTAATTTGCTTACCGGGCTAAAGGTTAGCATGTTTAAAATACGTAAGTCGTTTTGTTCATCATATTTAAGTAGATAACTCATCAGTTGTTTGCATCAGAGCGATAATTTTTGAGATAGTTATTAAAACTGTTTAAAGGTAGTCAAACGTTGTTTCTCGTTGTATATCCTTTAATTCTAGAGTTAAATTGATAAATAACGTGTACGAATTTGTTTAACGCATTTGTTTTGGTTACTCGACGTCTCCGTTCTCGTGTAGCCTACATATTGCGTTTTTTTTTAATTTGCTTACCGGGCTAAAGGTTAGCATGTTTAAAATACGTAAGTCGTTTTGTTCATCATATTTAAGTAGATAACTCATCAGTTGTTTGCATCAGAGCGATAATTTTTGAGATAGTTATTAAAACTGTTTAAAGGTTGTCAAACGTTGTTTCTCGTTGTATATCCTTTAATTCTAGAGTTAAATTGATAAATAACGTGTACGAATTTGTTTAACGCATTTGTTTTGGTTACTCGACGTCTCCGTTCTCTTGTAGCCTACATATTGCGTTTTTTTTTTAAATTTGCTTACCGGGCTAAAGGTTAGCATGTTTAAAATACGTAAGTCGTTTTGTTCATCAAATTTAAGTAGATAACTCATCAGTTGTTTGCATCAGAGCGATAATTTTTGAGATAGTTATTAAAACTGTTTAAAGGTTGTCAAAAATTGTTTCTCGTTGTATATCCTTTAATTCTAGAGTTAAATTGATAAATAACGTGTACGAATTTGTTTAACGCATTTGTTTTGGTTACTCGACGTCTCCGTTCTCTTGTAGCCTACATATTGCGTTTTTTTTTTAATTTGCTTACCGGGCTAAAGGTTAGCATGTTTAAAATACGTAAGTCGTTTTGTTCATCAAATTTAAGTAGATAACTCATCAGTTGTTTGCATCAGAGCGATAATTTTTGAGATAGTTATTAAAACTGTTTAAAGGTTGTCAAACGTTGTTTCTCGTTGTATATCCTTTAATCCTAGAGTTAAATTGATAAATAACGTGTACGAATTTGTTTAACGCATTTGTTTTGGTTACTTGACGTCTCCGTTCTCGTGTAGCCTACATATTGCGTTTTTTTTTTAATTTGCTTACCGGGCTAAAGGTTAGCATGTTTAAAATACGTAAGTCGTTTTGTTCATCAAATTTAAGTAGATAACTCATCAGTTGTTTGCATCAGAGCGATAATTTTTGAGATAGTTATTAAAACTGTTTAAAGGTTGTCAAACGTTGTTTCTCGTTGTATATCCTTTAATTCTAGAGTTAAATTGATAAATAGCGTGTACGAATTTGTTTAACGGATTTGTTTTGGTTACTCAACGTCTCCGTTCTCGTGTAGCCTACATATTGCGTTTTTTTTTTAATTTGCTTACCGGGCTAAAGGTTAGCATGTTTAAAATACGTAAGTCGTTTTGTTCAACAAATTTAAGTAGATAACTCATCAGTTGTTTGCATCAGAGCGACAATTTTTGAGATAGTTATTAAAACTGTTTAAAGGTTGTCAAACGTTGTTTCTCGTTGTATATCCTTTAATTCTAGAGTTAAATTGATAAATAACGTGAACGAATTTGTTTAACGCATTTGTTTTGGTTACTTGACGTCTCCGTTCTCGTGTAGCCTACATATTGCGTTTTTTTTTTAATTTGCTTACCGGGCTAAAGGTTAGCATGTTTAAAATACGTAAGTCGTTTTGTTCATCAAATTTAAGTAGATAACTCATCAGTTGTTTGCATCAGAGCGATAATTTTTGAGATAGTTATTAAAACTGTTTAAAGGTTGTCAAACGTTGTTTCTCGTTGTATATCCTTTAATTCTAGAGTTAAATTGATAAATAACGTGTACGAATTTGTTTAACGCATTTGTTTTGGTTACTCGACGTCTCCGTTCTCGTGTAGCCTACATATTGCGTTTTTTTTTAATTTGCTTACCGGGCTAAAGGTTAGCATGTTTAAAATACATAAGTCGTTTTGTTCATCAAATTTAAGTAGATAACTCATCAGTTGTTTGCATCAGAGCGACAATTTTTGAGATAGTTATTAAAACTGTTTAAAGGTTGTCCAACGTGTTTCTCGTTGTATATCCTTTAATTCTAGAGTTAAATTGATAAATAACTTGTACGAATTTGTTTAACGCATTTGTTTTGGTTACTCGACGTCTCCGTTCTCGTGTAGCCTACATATTGCGTTTTTTTTTAATTGCTTACCGGGCTAAAGGTTAGCATGTTTAAAAATACGTAAGTCGTTTTGTTCATCAAATTTAAGTAGATAACTCATCAGTTGTTTGCATCAGAGCGATAATTTTTGAGATAGTTATTAAAACTGTTTAAAGGTTGTCAAACGTTGTTTCTCGTTGTATATCCTTTAATTCTAGAGTTAAATTGATAAATAACGTGTACGAATTTGTTTAACGCATTTGTTTTGGTTACTCGACGTCTCCGTTCTCGTGTAGCCTACATATCGCGTTTTTTTTTTTTTAATTTGCTTACCGGGCTAAAGGTTAGCATGTTTAAAATACGTAAGTCGTTTTGTTCATCAAATTTAAGTAGATAACTCATCAGTTGTTTGCATCAGAGCGATAATTTTTGAGATAGTTATTAAAACTGTTTAAAGGTTGTCAAACGTTGTTTCTCGTTGTATATCCTTTAATTCTAGAGTTAAATTGATAAATAACGTGTACGAATTTGTTTAACGCATTTGTTTTGGTTACTCGACGTCTCCGTTCTCCGTAGCCTACATATTGCGTTTTTTTTTTTAATTTGCTTACCGGGCTAAAGGTTAGCATGTTTAAAATACGTAAGTCGTTTTGTTCATCATATTTAAGTAGATAACTCATCAGTTGTTTGCATCAGAGCGATAATTTTTGAGATAGTTATTAAAACTGTTTAAAGGTTCTCAAACGTTGTTTCTCGTTGTATATCCTTTAATTCTAGAGTTAAATTGATAAATAACGTGTACGAATTTGTTTAACGCATTTGTTTTGGTTACTCGACGTCTCCGTTCTCCGTAGCCTACATATTGCGTTTTTTTTTTAATTTGCTTACCGGGCTAAAGGTTAGCATGTTTAAAATACGTAAGTCGTTTTGTTCATCATATTTAAGTAGATAACTCATCAGTTGTTTGCATCAGAGCGATAATTTTTGAGATAGTTATTAAAACTGTTTAAAGGTTCTCAAACGTTGTTTCTCGTTGTATATCCTTTAATTCTAGAGTTAAATTGATAAATAATGTGTACGAATTTGTTTAACGCATTTGTTTTGGTTACTCGACGTCTCCGTTCTCGTGTAGCCTACATATTGCGTTTTTTTTTTAATTTGCTTACCGGGCTAAAGGTTAGCATGTTTAAAATACGTAAGTCGTTTTGTTCATCAAATTTAAGTAGATAACTCATCAGTTGTTTGCATCAGAGCGATAATTTTTGAGATAGTTATTAAAACTGTTTAAAGGTTGTCAAACGTTGTTTCTCGTTGTATATCCTTTAATTCTAGAGTTAAATTGATAAATAACGTGTACGAATTTGTTTAACGCATTTGTTTTGGTTACTCGACGTCTCCCTTCTCCGTAGCCTACATATTGCGTTTTTTTTTTAATTTGCTTACCGGGCTAAAGGTTAGCATGTTTAAAATACGTAAGTCGTTTTGTTCATCATATTTAAGTAGATAACTCATCAGTTGTTTGCATCAGAGCGATAATTTTTGAGATAGTTATTAAAACTGTTTAAAGGTTCTCAAACGTTGTTTCTCGTTGTATATCCTTTAATTCTAGAGTTAAATTGATAAATAACGTGTACGAATTTGTTTAACGCATTTGTTTTGGTTACTCGACGTCTCCGTTCTCGTGTAGCCTACATATTGCGTTTTTTTTTTTAATTTGCTTACCGGGCTAAAGGTTAGCATGTTTAAAATACGTAAGTCGTTTTGTTCATCATATTTAAGTAGATAACTCATCAGTTGTTTGCATCAGAGCGATAATTTTTTAGATAGTTATTAAAACTGTTTAAAGGTTGTCAAACGTTGTTTCTCGTTGTATATCCTTTAATTCTAGAGTTAAATTGATAAATAACGTGTACGAATTTGTTTAACGCATTTGTTTTGGTTACTCGACGTCTCCGTTCTCGTGTAGCCTACATATTGCGTTTTTTTTTAAATTTGCTTACCGGGCTAAAGGTTAGCATGTTTAAAATACGTAAGTCGTTTTGTTCATCAAATTTAAGTAGATAACTCATCAGTTGTTTGCATCAGAGCGACAATTTTTGAGATAGTTATTAAAACTGTTTAAAGGTTGTCAAACGTTGTTTCTCGTTGTATATCCTTTAATTCTAGAGTTAAATTGATAAATAACGTGTACGAATTTGTTTAACGCATTTGTTTTGGTTACTCGACGTCTCCGTTCTCGTGTAGCCTACATATTGCGTTTTTTTTTTAATTTGCTTACCGGGCTAAAGGTTAGCATGTTTAAAATACGTAAGTCGTTTTGTTCATCATATTTAAGTAGATAACTCATCAGTTGTTTGCATCAGAGCGATAATTTTTGAGATAGTTATTAAAACTGTTTAAAGGTTCTCAAACGTTGTTTCTCGTTGTATATCCTTTAATTCTAGAGTTAAATTGATAAATAACGTGTACGAATTTGTTTAACGCATTTGTTTTGGTTACTCGACGTCTCCGTTCTCGTGTAGCCTACATATTGCGTTTTTTTTTTAATTTGCTTACCGGGCTAAAGGTTAGCATGTTTAAAATACGTAAGTCGTTTTGTTCATCAAATTTAAGTAGATAACTCATCAGTTGTTTGCATCAGAGCGATAATTTTTGAGATAGTTATTAAAACTGTTTAAAGGTTGTCAAACGTTGTTTCTCGTTGTATATCCTTTAATTCTAGAGTTATATTGCTAAATAACGTGTACGAATTTGTTTAACGCATTTGTTTTGGTTACTCGACGTCTCCGTTCTCGTGTAGCCTACATATCGCGTTTTTTTTTTTTAATTTGCTTACCGGGCTAAAGGTTAGCATGTTTAAAATACGTAAGTCGTTTTGTTCATCAAATTTAAGTAGATAACTCATCAGTTGTTTGCATCAGAGCGATAATTTTTGAGATAGTTATTAAAACTGTTTAAAGGTTCTCAAACGTTGTTTCTCGTTGTATATCCTTTAATTCTAGAGTTAAATTGATAAATAACGTGTACGAATTTGTTTAACGCATTTGTTTTGGTTACTCGACGTCTCCGTTCTCGTGTAGCCTACATATTGCGTTTTTTTTTTATTTGCTTACCGGGCTAAAGGTTAGCATGTTTAAAATACGTAAGTCGTTTTGTTCATCAAATTTAAGTAGATAACTCATCAGTTGTTTGCATCAGAGCGATAATTTTTGAGATAGTTATTAAAACTGTTTAAAGGTTGTCAAACGTTGTTTCTCGTTGTATATCCTTTAATTCTAGAGTTAAATTGATAAATAACGTGTACGAATTTGTTTAACGCATTTGTTTTGGTTACTCGACGTCTCCGTTCTCGTGTAGCCTACATATTGCGTTTTTTTTTTAATTTGCTTACCGGGCTAAAGGTTAGCATGTTTAAAATACGTAAGTCGTTTTGTTCATCAAATTTAAGTAGATAACTCATCAGTTGTTTGCATCAGAGCGACAATTTTTGAGATAGTTATTAAAACTGTTTAAAGGTTGTCAAACGTTGTTTCTCGTTGTATATCCTTTAATTCTAGAGTTAAATTGATAAATAACGTGTACGAATTTGTTTAACGCATTTGTTTTGGTTACTCGACGTCTCCGTTCTCGTGTAGCCTACATATTGCGTTTTTTTTTTAATTTGCTTACCGGGCTAAAGGTTAGCATGTTTAAAATACGTAAGTCGTTTTGTTCATCATATTTAAGTAGATAACTCATCAGTTGTTTGCATCAGAGCGATAATTTTTGAGATAGTTATTAAAACTGTTTAAAGGTTGTCAAACGTTGTTTCTCGTTGTATATCCTTTAATTCTAGAGTTAAATTGATAAATAACGTGTACGAATTTGTTTAACGCATTTGTTTTGGTTACTCGACGTCTCCGTTCTCGTGTAGCCTACATATTGCGTTTTTTTTTTAATTTGCTTACCGGGCTAAAGGTTAGCATGTTTAAAATACGTAAGTCGTTTTGTTCATCATATTTAAGTAGATAACTCATCAGTTGTTTGCATCAGAGCGATAATTTTTGAGATAGTTATTAAAACTGTTTAAAGGTTCTCAAACGTTGTTTCTCGTTGTATATCCTTTAATTCTAGAGTTAAATTGATAAATAACGTGTACGAATTTGTTTAACGTATTTGTTTTGGTTACTCGACGTCTCCGTTCTCGTGTAGCCTACATATTGCGGTTTTTTTTTAATTTGCTTACCGGGCTAAAGGTTAGCATGTTTAAAATACGTAAGTCGTTTTGTTCATCATATTTAAGTAGATAACTCATCAGTTGTTTGCATCAGAGCGATAATTTTTGAGATAGTTATTAAAACTGTTTAAAGGTTGTCAAACGTTGTTTCTCGTTGTATATCCTTTAATTCTAGAGTTAAATTGATAAATAACGTGTACGAATTTGTTTAACGCATTTGTTTTGGTTACTTGACGTCTCCGTTCTCGTGTAGCCTACATATTGCGTTTTTTTTTTAATTTGCTTACCGGGCTAAAGGTTAGCATGTTTAAAATACGTAAGTCGTTTTGTTCATCATATTTAAGTAGATAACTCATCAGTTGTTTGCATCAGAGCGATAATTTTTGAGATAGTTATTAAAACTGTTTAAAGGTTTGTCAAACGTTGTTTCTCGTTGTATATCCTTTAATTCTAGAGTTAAATTGATAAATAACGTGTACGAATTTGTTTAACGCATTTGTTTTGGTTACTCGACGTCTCCGTTCTCTTGTAGCCTACATATTGCGTTTTTTTTTTAATTTGCTTACCGGGCTAAAGGTTAGCATGTTTAAAATACGTAAGTCGTTTTGTTCATCATATTTAAGTAGATAACTCATCAGTTGTTTGCATCAGAGCGATAATTTTTGAGATAGTTATTAAAACTGTTTAAAGATAGTCAAACGTTGTTTCTCGTTGTATATCCTTTAATTCTAGAGTTAAATTGATAAATAACGTGTACGAATTTGTTTAACGCATTTGTTTTGGTTACTCGACGTCTCCGTTCTCGTGTAGCCTACATATTGCGTTTTTTTTTAATTTGCTTACCGGGCTAAAGGTTAGCATGTTTAAAATACGTAAGTCGTTTTGTTCATCATATTTAAGTAGATAACTCATCAGTTGTTTGCATCAGAGCGATAATTTTTGAGATAGTTATTAAAACTGTTTAAAGGTTGTCAAACGTTGTTTCTCGTTGTATATCCTTTAATTCTAGAGTTAAATTGATAAATAACGTGTACGAATTTGTTTAACGCATTTGTTTTGGTTACTCGACGTCTCCGTTCTCTTGTAGCCTACATATTGCGTTTTTTTTTAAATTTGCTTACCGGGCTAAAGGTTAGCATGTTTAAAATACGTAAGTCGTTTTGTTCATCAAATTTAAGTAGATAACTCATCAGTTGTTTGCATCAGAGCGATAATTTTTGAGATAGTTATTAAAACTGTTTAAAGGTTGTCAAACGTTGTTTCTCGTTGTATATCCTTTAATTCTAGAGTTAAATTGATAAATAACGTGTACGAATTGGTTTAACGCATTTGTTTTGGTTACTCGACGTCTCCGTTCTCTTGTAGCCTACATATTGCGTTTTTTTTTTAATTTGCTTACCGGGCTAAAGGTTAGCATGTTTAAAATACGTAAGTCGTTTTGTTCATCAAATTTAAGTAGATAACTCATCAGTTGTTTGCATCAGAGTGATAATTTTTGAGATAGTTATTAAAACTGTTTAAAGGTTGTCAAACGTTGTTTCTCGTTGTATATCCTTTAATCCTAGAGTTAAATTGATAAATAACGTGTACGAATTTGTTTAACGCATTTGTTTTGGTTACTTGACGTCTCCGTTCTCGTGTAGCCTACATATTGCGTTTTTTTTTTAATTTGCTTACCGGGCTAAAGGTTAGCATGTTTAAAATACGTAAGTCGTTTTGTTCATCAAATTTAAGTAGATAACTCATCAGTTGTTTGCATCAGAGCGATAATTTTTGAGATAGTTATTAAAACTGTTTAAAGGTTGTCAAACGTTGTTTCTCGTTGTATATCCTTTAATTCTAGAGTTAAATTGATAAATAGCGTGTACGAATTTGTTTAACGGATTTGTTTTGGTTACTCAACGTCTCCGTTCTCGTGTAGCCTACATATTGCGTTTTTTTTTAATTTGCTTACCGGGCTAAAGTTTAGCATGTTTAAAATACGTAAGTCGTTTTGTTCAACAAATTTAAGTAGATAACTCATCAGTTGTTTGCATCAGAGCGACAATTTTTGAGATAGTTATTAAAACTGTTTAAAGGTTGTCAAACGTTGTTTCTCGTTGTATATCCTTTAATTCTAGAGTTAAATTGATAAATAACGTGAACGAATTTGTTTAACGCATTTGTTTTGGTTACTTGACGTCTCCGTTCTCGTGTAGCCTACATATTGCGTTTTTTTTTTAATTTGCTTACCGGGCTAAAGGTTAGCATGTTTAAAATACGTAAGTCGTTTTGTTCATCAAATTTAAGTAGATAACTCATCAGTTGTTTGCATCAGAGCGATAATTTTTGAGATAGTTATTAAAACTGTTTAAAGGTTGTCAAACGTTGTTTCTCGTTGTATATCCTTTAATTCTAGAGTTAAATTGATAAATAACGTGTACGAATTTGTTTAACGCATTTGTTTTGGTTACTCGACGTCTCCGTTCTCGTGTAGCCTACATATTGCGTTTTTTTTTTAATTTGCTTACCGGGCTAAAGGTTAGCATGTTTAAAATACGTAAGTCGTTTTGTTCATCAAATTCAAGTAGATAACTCATCAGTTGTTTGCATCAGAGCGACAATTTTTGAGATAGTTATTAAAACTGTTTAAAGGTTGTCCAACGTTGTTTCTCGTTGTATATCCTTTAATTCTAGAGTTAAATTGATAAATAACTTGTACGAATTTGTTTAACGCATTTGTTTTGGTTACTCGACGTCTCCGTTCTCGTGTAGCCTACATATTGCGTTTTTTTTTAATTTGCTTACCGGGCTAAAGGTTAGCATGTTTAAAATACGTAAGTCGTTTTGTTCATCAAATTTAAGTAGATAACTCATCAGTTGTTTGCATCAGAGCGATAATTTTTGAGATAGTTATTAAAACTGTTTAAAGGTTGTCAAACGTTGTTTCTCGTTGTATATCCTTTAATTCTAGAGTTAAATTGATAAATAACGTGTACGAATTTGTTTAACGCATTTGTTTTGGTTACTCGACGTCTCCGTTCTCCGTAGCCTACATATTGCGTTTTTTTTTTTAATTTGCTTACCGAGCTAAAGGTTAGCATGTTTAAAATACGTAAGTCGTTTTGTTCATCATATTTAAGTAGATAACTCATCAGTTGTTTGCATCAGAGCGATAATTTTTGAGATAGTTATTAAAACTGTTTAAAGGTTCTCAAACGTTGTTTCTCGTTGTATATCCTTTAATTCTAGAGTTAAATTGATAAATAACGTGTACGAATTTGTTTAACGCATTTGTTTTGGTTACTCGACGTCTCCGTTCTTGTGTAGCCTACATATTGCGTTTTTTTTTTAATTTGCTTACCGGGCTAAAGGTTAGCATGTTTAAAATACGTAAGTCGTTTTGTTCATCAAATTTAAGTAGATAACTCATCAGTTGTTTGCATCAGAGCGATAATTTTTGAGATAGTTATTAAAACTGTTTAAAGGTTGTCAAACGTTGTTTCTCGTTGTATATCCTTTAATTCTAGAGTTAAATTGATAAATAACGTGTACGAATTTGTTTAACGCATTTGTTTTGGTTACTCGACGTCTCCGTTCTCCGTAGCCTACATATTGCGTTTTTTTTTAATTTGCTTACCGGGCTAAAGGTTAGCATGTTTAAAATACGTAAGTCGTTTTGTTCATCATATTTAAGTAGATAACTCATCAGTTGTTTGCATCAGAGCGATAATTTTTGAGATAGTTATTAAAACTGTTTAAAGGTTCTCAAACGTTGTTTCTCGTTGTATATCCTTTAATTCTAGAGTTAAATTGATAAATAACGTGTACGAATTTGTTTAACGCATTTGTTTTGGTTACTCGACGTCTCCGTTCTCGTGTAGCCTACATATTGCGTTTTTTTTTTAATTTGCTTACCGGGCTAAAGGTTAGCATGTTTAAAATACGTAAGTCGTTTTGTTCATCAAATTTAAGTAGATAACTCATCAGGTGTTTGCATCAGAGCGATAATTTTTGAGATAGTTATTAAAACTGTTTAAAGGTTGTCAAACGTTGTTTCTCGTTGTATATCCTTTAATTCTAGAGTTAAATTGATAAATAACGTGTACGAATTTGTTTAACGCATTTGTTTTGGTTACTCGACGTCTCCGTTCTCCGTAGCCTACATATTGCGTTTTTTTTTTTAATTTGCTTACCGGGCTAAAGGTTAGCATGTTTAAAATACGTAAGTCGTTTTGTTCATCATATTTAAGTAGATGACTCATCAGTTGTTTGCATCAGAGCGATAATTTTTGAGATAGTTATTAAAACTGTTTAAAGGTTCTCAAACGTTGTTTCTCGTTGTATATCCTTTAATTCTAGAGTTAAATTGATAAATAACGTGTACGAATTTGTTTAACGCATTTGTTTTGGTTACTCGACGTCTCCGTTCTCGTGTAGCCTACATATTGCGTTTTTTTTTTAATTTGCTTACCGGGCTAAAGGTTAGCATGTTTAAAATACGTAAGTCGTTTTGTTCATCAAATTTAAGTAGATAACTCATCAGTTGTTTGCATCAGAGCGATAATTTTTGAGATAGTTATTAAAACTGTTTAAAGGTTCTCAAACGTTGTTTCTCGTTGTATATCCTTTAATTCTAGAGTTAAATTGATAAATAACGTGTACGAATTTGTTTAACGCATTTGTTTTGGTTACTCGACGTCTCCGTTCTCGTGTAGCCTACATATTGCGTTTTTTTTTTAATTTGCTTACCGGGCTAAAGGTTAGCATGTTTAAAATACGTAAGTCGTTTTGTTCATCATATTTAAGTAGATAACTCATCAGTTGTTTGCATCAGAGCGATAATTTTTTAGATAGTTATTAAAACTGTTTAAAGGTTCTCAAACGTTGTTTCTCGTTGTATATCCTTTAATTCTAGAGTTAAATTGATAAATAACGTGTACGAATTTGTTTAACGCATTTGTTTTGGTTACTCGACGTCTCCGTTCTCGTGTAGCCTACATATTGCGTTTTTTTTTAATTTGCTTACCGGGCTAAAGGTTAGCATGTTTAAAATACGTAAGTCGTTTTGTTCATCATATTTAAGTAGATAACTCATCAGTTGTTTGCATCAGAGCGATAATTTTTGAGATAGTTATTAAAACTGTTTAAAGGTTTGTCAAACGTTGTTTCTCGTTGTATATCCTTTAATTCTAGAGTTAAATTGATAAATAACGTGTACGAATTTGTTTAACGCATTTGTTTTGGTTACTCGACGTCTCCGTTCTCGTGTAGCCTACATATTGCGTTTTTTTTTTTAATTTGCTTAGCGGGCTAAAGGTTAGCATGTTTAAAATACGTAAGTCGTTTTGTTCATCATATTTAAGTAGATAACTCATCAGTTGTTTGCATCAGAGCGATAATTTTTGAGATAGTTATTAAAACTGTTTAAAGGTTGTCAAACGTTGTTTCTCGTTGTATATCCTTTAATTCTAGAGTTAAGTTGATAAATAACGTGTACGAATTTGTTTAACGCATTTCTTTTGGTTACTCGACGTCTCCGTTCTCGTGTAGCCTACATATTGCGTTTTTTTTTTAATTTGCTTACCGGGCTAAAGGTTAGCATGTTTAAAATACGTAAGTCGTTTTGTTCATCAAATTTAAGTAGATAACTCATCAGTTGTTTGCATCAGAGCGATAATTTTTGAGATAGTTATTAAAACTGTTTAAAGGTTGTCAAACGTTGTTTCTCGTTGTATATCCTTTAATTCTAGAGTTAAATTGATAAATAACGTGTACGAATTTGTTTAACGCATTTGTTTTGGTTACTCGACGTCTCCGTTCTCTTGTAGCCTACATATTGCGTTTTTTTTAAATTTGCTTACCGGGCTAAAGGTTAGCATGTTTAAAATACGTAAGTCGTTTTGTTCATCAAATTTAAGTAGATAACTCATCAGTTGTTTGCATCAGAGCGATAATTTTTGAGATAGTTATTAAAACTGTTTAAAGGTTGTCAAACGTTGTTTCTCGTTGTATATCCTTTAATTCTAGAGTTAAATTGATAAATAACGTGTACGAATTTGTTTAACGCATTTGTTTTGGTTACTCGACGTCTCCGTTCTCTTGTAGCCTACATATTGCGTTTTTTTTTTAATTTGCTTACCGGGCTAAAGGTTAGCATGTTTAAAATACGTAAGTCGTTTTGTTCATCAAATTTAAGTAGATAACTCATCAGTTGTTTGCATCAGAGCGATAATTTTTGAGATAGTTATTAAAACTGTTTAAAGGTTGTCAAACGTTGTTTCTCGTTGTATATCCTTTAATTCTAGAGTTAAATTGATAAATAACGTGTACGAATTTGTTTAACGCATTTGTTTTGGTTACTCGACGTCTCCGTTCTCTTGTAGCCTACATATTGCGTTTTTTTTTAAATTTGCTTACCGGGCTAAAGGTTAGCATGTTTAAAATACGTAAGTCGTTTTGTTCATCAAATTTAAGTAGATAACTCATCAGTTGTTTGCGCATCAGAGCGATAATTTTTGAGATAGTTATTAAAACTGTTTAAAGGTTGTCAAACGTTGTTTCTCGTTATATATCCTTTAATTCTAGAGTTAAATTGATAAATAACGTGTACGAATTTGTTTAACGCATTTGTTTTGGTTACTCGACGTCTCCGTTCTCTTGTAGCCTACATATTGCGTTTTTTTTTTAATTTGCTTACCGGGCTAAAGGTTAGCATGTTTAAAATACGTAACTCGTTTTGTTCATCATATTTAAGTAGATAACTCATCAGTTGTTTGCATCAGAGCGATAATTTTTGAGATAGTTATTAAAACTGTTTAAAGGTTGTCAAACGTTGTTTCTCGTTGTATATCCTTTAATTCTAGAGTTAAATTGATAAATAACGTGTACGAATTTGTTTAACGCATTTGTTTTGGTTACTCGACATCTCCGTTATCGTGTAGCCTACATATTGCGTTTTTTTTTTTAATTTGCTTACCGGGCTAAAGGTTAGCATGTTTAAAATACGTAAGTCGTTTTGTTCATCAAATTTAAGTAGATAACTCATCAGTTGTTTGCATCAGAGCGATAATTTTTGAGATAGTTATTAAAACTGTTTAAAGGTTGTCAAACGTTGTTTCTCGTTGTATATCCTTTAATTCTAGAGTTAAATTGATAAATAACGTGAACGAATTTGTTTAACGCATTTGTTTTGGTTACTCGACGTCTCCGTTCTCTTGTAGCCTACATATTGCGTTTTTTTTTTAATTTGCTTACCGGGCTAAAGGTTAGCATGTTTAAAATACGTAAGTCGTTTTGTTCATCAAATTTAAGTAGATAATTCATCAGTTGTTTGCATCAGAGCGACAATTTTTGAGATAGTTATTAAAACTGTTTAAAGGTTGTCAAACGTTGTTTCTCGTTGTATATCCTTTAATTCTAGAGTTAAATTGATAAATAACGTGTACGAATTTGTTTAACGCATTTGTTTTGGTTACTCGACGTCTCCGTTCTCGTGTAGCCTACATATTGCGTTTTTTTTTTAATTTGCTTACCGGGCTAAAGGTTAGCATGTTTAAAATACGTAAGTCGTTTTGTTCATCAAATTTAAGTAGATAACTCATCAGTTGTTTGCATCAGAGCGATAATTTTTGAGATAGTTATTAAAACTGTTTAAAGGTTGTCAAACGTTGTTTCTCGTTGTATATCCTTTAATTCTAGAGTTAAATTGATAAATAACGTGTACGAATTTGTTTAACGCATTTGTTTTGGTTACTCGACGTCTCCGTTCTCGTGTAGCCTACATATTGCGTTTTTTTTTTAATTTGCTTACCGGGCTAAAGGTTAGCATGTTTAAAATACGTAAGTCGTTTTGTTCATCAAATTTAAGTAGATAACTCATCAGTTGTTTGCATCAGAGCGATAATTTTTGAGATAGTTATTAAAACTGTTTAAAGGTTGTCAAACGTTGTTTGTCGTTGTATATCCTTTAATTCTAGAGTTAAATTGATAAATAACGTGTACGAATTTGTTTAACGCATTTGTTTTGGTTACTCGACGTCTCCGTTCTCGTGTAGCATACATATTGCGTTTTTTTTTAAATTTGCTTACCGGGCTAAAGGTTAGCATGTTTAAAATACGTAAGTCGTTTTGTTCATCAAATTTAAGTAGATAACTCATCAGTTGTTTGCATCAGAGCGATAATTTTTGAGATAGTTATTAAAACTGTTTAAAGGTTGTCAAATGTTGTTTCTCGTTGTATATCCTTTAATTCTAGAGTTAAATTGATAAATAACGTGTACGAATTTGTTTAACGCATTTGTTTTGGTTACTCGACGTCTCCGTTATCGTGTAGCCTACATATTGCGTTTTTTTTTAATTTGCTTACCGGGCTAAAGGTTAGCATGTTTAAAATACGTAAGTCGTTTTGTTCATCAAATTTAAGTAGATAACTCATCAGTTGTTTGCATCAGAGCGATAATTTTTGAGATAGTTATTAAAACTGTTTAAAGGTTGTCAAACGTTGTTTCTCGTTGTATATCCTTTAATTCTAGAGTTAAATTGATAAATAACGTGTACGAATTTGTTTAACGCATTTGTTTTGGTTACTCGACGTCTCCGTTATCGTGTAGCCTACATATTGCGTTTTTTTTTTATTTGCTTACCGGGCTAAAGGTTAGCATGTTTAAAATACGTAAGTCGTTTTGTTCATCAAATTTAAGTAGATAACTCATCAGTTGTTTGCATCAGAGCGACAATTTTTGAGATAGTTATTAAAACTGTTTAAAGGTTGTCAAACGTTGTTTCTCGTTGTATATCCTTTAATTCTAGAGTTAAATTGATAAATAACCTGTACGAATTTGTTTAACGCATTTGTTTTGGTTACTCGACGTCTCCGTTCTCGTGTAGCCTACATATTGCGTTTTTTTTTTAATTTGCTTACCGGGCTAAAGGTTAGCATGTTTAAAATACGTAAGTCGTTTTGTTCAACAAATTTAAGTAGATAACTCATCAGTTGTTTGCATCAGAGCGATAATTTTTGAGATAGTTATTAAAACTGTTTAAAGGTTGTCAAACGTTGTTTCTCGTTGTATATCCTTTAATTCTAGAGTTAAATTGATAAATAACGTGTACGAATTTGTTTAACGCATTTGTTTTGGTTACTCGACGTCTCCGTTCTCTTGTAGCCTACATATTGCGTTTTTTTTTTAATTTGCTTACCGGGCTAAAGGTTAGCATGTTTAAAATACGTAAGTCGTTTTGTTCATCAAATTTAAGTAGATAATTCATCAGTTGTTTGCATCAGAGCGACAATTTTTGAGATAGTTATTAAAACTGTTTAAAGGTTGTCAAACGTTGTTTCTCGTTGTATATCCTTTAATTCTAGAGTTAAATTGATAAATAACGTGTACGAATTTGTTTAACGCATTTGTTTTGGTTACTCGACGTCTCCGTTCTCGTGTAGCCTACATATTGCGTTTTTTTTTTAATTTGCTTACCGGGCTAAAGGTTAGCATGTTTAAAATACGTAAGTCGTTTTGTTCATCAAATTTAAGTAGATAACTCATCAGTTGTTTGCATCAGAGCGACAATTTTTGAGATAGTTATTAAAACTGTTTAAAGGTTGTCAAACGTTGTTTCTCGTTGTATATCCTTTAATTCTAGAGTTAAATTGATAAATAACGTGTACGAATTTGTTTAACGCATTTGTTTTGGTTACTCGACGTCTCCGTTCTCGTGTAGCCTACATATTGCGTTTTTTTTTTAATTTGCTTACCGGGCTAAAGGTTAGCATGTTTAAAATACGTAAGTCGTTTTGTTCATCAAATTTAAGTAGATAACTCATCAGTTGTTTGCATCAGAGCGACAATTTTTGAGATAGTTATTAAAACTGTTTAAAGGTTGTCAAATGTTGTTTCTCGTTGTATATCCTTTAATTCTAGAGTTAAATTGATAAATAACGTGTACGAATTTGTTTAACGCATTTGTTTTGGTTACTCGACGTCTCCGTTCTCGTGTAGCCTACATATCGCGTTTTTTTTTTTTTAATTTGCTTACCGGGCTAAAGGTAAGCATGTTTAAAATACGTAAGTCGTTTTGTTCATCAAATTTAAGTAGATAACTCATCAGTTGTTTGCATCAGAGCGATAATTTTTGAGATAGTTATTAAAACTGTTTAAAGGTTGTCAAACGTTGTTTCTCGTTGTATATCCTTTAATTCTAGAGTTAAATTGATAAATAACGTGTACGAATTTGTTTAACGCATTTGTTTTGGTTACTCGACGTCTCCGTTATCGTGTAGCCTACATATTGCGTTTTTTTTTTATTTGCTTACCGGGCTAAAGGTTAGCATGTTTAAAATACGTAAGTCGTTTTGTTCATCAAATTTAAGTAGATAACTCATCAGTTGTTTGCATCAGAGCGATAATTTTTGAGATAGTTATTAAAACTGTTTAAAGGTTGTCAAACGTTGTTTCTCGTTGTATATCCTTTAATTCTAGAGTTAAATTGATAAATAACGTGTACGAATTTGTTTAACGCATTTGTTTTGGTTACTCGACGTCTCCGTTCTCGTGTAGCATACATATTGCGTTTTTTTTTTAAATTTGCTTACCGGGCTAAAGGTTAGCATGTTTAAAATACGTAAGTCGTTTTGTTCATCAAATTTAAGTAGATAACTCATCAGTTGTTTGCATCAGAGCGATAATTTTTGAGATAGTTATTAAAACTGTTTAAAGGTTGTCAAATGTTGTTTCTCGTTGTATATCCTTTAATTCTAGAGTTAAATTGATAAATAACGTGTACGAATTTGTTTAACGCATTTGTTTTGGTTACTCGACGTCTCCGTTATCGTGTAGCCTACATATTGCGTTTTTTTTTTAATTTGCTTACCGGGCTAAAGGTTAGCATGTTTAAAATACGTAAGTCGTTTTGTTCATCAAATTTAAGTAGATAACTCATCAGTTGTTTGCATCAGAGCGATAATTTTTGAGATAGTTATTAAAACTGTTTAAAGGTTGTCAAACGTTGTTTCTCGTTGTATATCCTTTAATTCTAGAGTTAAATTGATAAATAACGTGTACGAATTTGTTTAACGCATTTGTTTTGGTTACTCGACGTCTCCGTTATCGTGTAGCCTACATATTGCGTTTTTTTTTATTTGCTTACCGGGCTAAAGGTTAGCATGTTTAAAATACGTAAGTCGTTTTGTTCATCAAATTTAAGTAGATAACTCATCAGTTGTTTGCATCAGAGCGACAATTTTTGAGATAGTTATTAAAACTGTTTAAAGGTTGTCAAACGTTGTTTCTCGTTGTATATCCTTTAATTCTAGAGTTAAATTGATAAATAACCTGTACGAATTTGTTTAACGCATTTGTTTTGGTTACTCGACGTCTCCGTTCTCGTGTAGCCTACATATTGCGTTTTTTTTTTAATTTGCTTACCGGGCTAAAGGTTAGCATGTTTAAAATACGTAAGTCGTTTTGTTCAACAAATTTAAGTAGATAACTCATCAGTTGTTTGCATCAGAGCGATAATTTTTGAGATAGTTATTAAAACTGTTTAAAGGTTGTCAAACGTTGTTTCTCGTTGTATATCCTTTAATTCTAGAGTTAAGTTGATAAATAACGTGTACGAATTTGTTTAACGCATTTGTTTTGGTTACTCGACGTCTCCGTTCTCGTGTAGCCTACATATTGCGTTTTTTTTTTAATTTGCTTACCGGGCTAAAGGTTAGCATGTTTAAAATACGTAAGTCGTTTTGTTCATCATATTTAAGTAGATAACTCATCAGTTGTTTGCATCAGAGCGATAATTTTTGAGATAGTTATTAAAACTGTTTAAAGGTTGTCAAACGTTGTTTCTCGTTGTATATCCTTTAATTCTAGAGTTAAATTGATAAATAACGTGTACGAATTTGTTTAACGCATTTGTTTTGGTTACTCGACGTCTCCGTTCTCTTGTAGCCTACATATTGCGTTTTTTTTTATTTGCTTACCGGGCTAAAGGTTAGCATGTTTAAAATACGTAAGTCGTTTTGTTCATCAAATTTAAGTAGATAACTCATCAGTTGTTTGCATCAGAGCGATAATTTTTGAGATAGTTATTAAAACTGTTTAAAGGTTGTCAAACGTTGTTTCTCGTTATATATCCTTTAATTCTAGAGTTAAATTGATAAATAACGTGTACGAATTTGTTTAACGCATTTGTTTTGGTTACTCGACGTCTCCGTTCTCTTGTAGCCTACATATTGCGTTTTTTTTTTAATTTGCTTACCGGGCTAAAGGTTAGCATGTTTAAAATACGTAACTCGTTTTGTTCATCATATTTAAGTAGATAACTCATCAGTTGTTTGCATCAGAGCGATAATTTTTGAGATAGTTATTAAAACTGTTTAAAGGTTGTCAAACGTTGTTTCTCGTTGTATATCCTTTAATTCTAGAGTTAAATTGATAAATAACGTGTACGAATTTGTTTAACGCATTTGTTTTGGTTACTCGACATCTCCGTTATCGTGTAGCCTACATATTGCGTTTTTTTTTTTAATTTGCTTACCGGGCTAAAGGTTAGCATGTTTAAAATACGTAAGTCGTTTTGTTCATCAAATTTAAGTAGATAACTCATCAGTTGTTTGCATCAGAGCGATAATTTTTGAGATAGTTATTAAAACTGTTTAAAGGTTGTCAAACGTTGTTTCTCGTTGTATATCCTTTAATTCTAGAGTTAAATTGATAAATAACGTGAACGAATTTGTTTAACGCATTTGTTTTGGTTACTCGACGTCTCCGTTCTCTTGTAGCCTACATATTGCGTTTTTTTTTTAATTTGCTTACCGGGCTAAAGGTTAGCATGTTTAAAATACGTAAGTCGTTTTGTTCATCAAATTTAAGTAGATAATTCATCAGTTGTTTGCATCAGAGCGACAATTTTTGAGATAGTTATTAAAACTGTTTAAAGGTTGTCAAACGTTGTTTCTCGTTGTATATCCTTTAATTCTAGAGTTAAATTGATAAATAACGTGTACGAATTTGTTTAACGCATTTGTTTTGGTTACTCGACGTCTCCGTTCTCGTGTAGCCTACATATTGCGTTTTTTTTTTAATTTGCTTACCGGGCTAAAGGTTAGCATGTTTAAAATACGTAAGTCGTTTTGTTCATCAAATTTAAGTAGATAACTCATCAGTTGTTTGCATCAGAGCGATAATTTTTGAGATAGTTATTAAAACTGTTTAAAGGTTGTCAAACGTTGTTTCTCGTTGTATATCCTTTAATTCTAGAGTTAAATTGATAAATAACGTGTACGAATTTGTTTAACGCATTTGTTTTGGTTACTCGACGTCTCCGTTCTCGTGTAGCCTACATATTGCGTTTTTTTTTTAATTTGCTTACCGGGCTAAAGGTTAGCATGTTTAAAATACGTAAGTCGTTTTGTTCATCAAATTTAAGTAGATAACTCATCAGTTGTTTGCATCAGAGCGATAATTTTTGAGATAGTTATTAAAACTGTTTAAAGGTTGTCAAACGTTGTTTGTCGTTGTATATCCTTTAATTCTAGAGTTAAATTGATAAATAACGTGTACGAATTTGTTTAACGCATTTGTTTTGGTTACTCGACGTCTCCGTTCTCGTGTAGCATACATATTGCGTTTTTTTTTAAATTTGCTTACCGGGCTAAAGGTTAGCATGTTTAAAATACGTAAGTCGTTTTGTTCATCAAATTTAAGTAGATAACTCATCAGTTGTTTGCATCAGAGCGATAATTTTTGAGATAGTTATTAAAACTGTTTAAAGGTTGTCAAATGTTGTTTCTCGTTGTATATCCTTTAATTCTAGAGTTAAATTGATAAATAACGTGTACGAATTTGTTTAACGCATTTGTTTTGGTTACTCGACGTCTCCGTTATCGTGTAGCCTACATATTGCGTTTTTTTTTTAATTTGCTTACCGGGCTAAAGGTTAGCATGTTTAAAATACGTAAGTCGTTTTGTTCATCAAATTTAAGTAGATAACTCATCAGTTGTTTGCATCAGAGCGATAATTTTTGAGATAGTTATTAAAACTGTTTAAAGGTTGTCAAACGTTGTTTCTCGTTGTATATCCTTTAATTCTAGAGTTAAATTGATAAATAACGTGTACGAATTTGTTTAACGCATTTGTTTTGGTTACTCGACGTCTCCGTTATCGTGTAGCCTACATATTGCGTTTTTTTTTTATTTGCTTACCGGGCTAAAGGTTAGCATGTTTAAAATACGTAAGTCGTTTTGTTCATCAAATTTAAGTAGATAACTCATCAGTTGTTTGCATCAGAGCGACAATTTTTGAGATAGTTATTAAAACTGTTTAAAGGTTGTCAAACGTTGTTTCTCGTTGTATATCCTTTAATTCTAGAGTTAAATTGATAAATAACGTGTACGAATTTGTTTAACGCATTTGTTTTGGTTACTCGACGTCTCCGTTCTCGTGTAGCCTACATATTGCGTTTTTTTTTTAATTTGCTTACCGGGCTAAAGGTTAGCATGTTTAAAATACGTAAGTCGTTTTGTTCAACAAATTTAAGTAGATAACTCATCAGTTGTTTGCATCAGAGCGATAATTTTTGAGATAGTTATTAAAACTGTTTAAAGGTTGTCAAACGTTGTTTCTCGTTGTATATCCTTTAATTCTAGAGTTAAATTGATAAATAACGTGTACGAATTTGTTTAACGCATTTGTTTTGGTTACTCGACGTCTCCGTTCTCGTGTAGCCTACATATTGCGTTTTTTTTTTAATTTGCTTACCGGGCTAAAGGTTAGCATGTTTAAAATACGTAAGTCGTTTTGTTCATCATATTTAAGTAGATAACTCATCAGTTGTTTGCATCAGAGCGATAATTTTTGAGATAGTTATTAAAACTGTTTAAAGGTTGTCAAACGTTGTTTCTCGTTGTATATCCTTTAATTCTAGAGTTAAATTGATAAATAACGTGTACGAATTTGTTTAACGCATTTGTTTTGGTTACTCGACGTCTCCGTTCTCTTGTAGCCTACATATTGCGTTTTTTTTTATTTGCTTACCGGGCTAAAGGTTAGCATGTTTAAAATACGTAAGTCGTTTTGTTCATCAAATTTAAGTAGATAACTCATCAGTTGTTTGCATCAGAGCGATAATTTTTGAGATAGTTATTAAAACTGTTTAAAGGTTGTCAAACGTTGTTTCTCGTTATATATCCTTTAATTCTAGAGTTAAATTGATAAATAACGTGTACGAATTTGTTTAACGCATTTGTTTTGGTTACTCGACGTCTCCGTTCTCTTGTAGCCTACATATTGCGTTTTTTTTTTAATTTGCTTACCGGGCTAAAGGTTAGCATGTTTAAAATACGTAACTCGTTTTGTTCATCATATTTAAGTAAATAACTCATCAGTTGTTTGCATCAGAGCGATAATTTTTGAGATAGTTATTAAAACTGTTTAAAGGTTGTCAAACGTTGTTTCTCGTTGTATATCCTTTAATTCTAGAGTTAAATTGATAAATAACGTGTACGAATTTGTTTAACGCATTTGTTTTGGTTACTCGACATCTCCGTTATCGTGTAGCCTACATATTGCGTTTTTTTTTTAATTTGCTTACCGGGCTAAAGGTTAGCATGTTTAAAATACGTAAGTCGTTTTGTTCATCAAATTTAAGTAGATAACTCATCAGTTGTTTGCATCAGAGCGATAATTTTTGAGATAGTTATTAAAACTGTTTAAAGGTTGTCAAACGTTGTTTCTCGTTGTATATCCTTTAATTCTAGAGTTAAATTGATAAATAAGGTGTACGAATTTGTTTAACGCATTTGTTTTGGTTACTCGACGTCTCCGTTCTCTTGTAGCCTACATATTGCGTTTTTTTTTTAATTTGCTTACCGGGCTAAAGGTTAGCATGTTTAAAATACGTAAGTCGTTTTGTTCATCAAATTTAAGTAGATAATTCATCAGTTGTTTGCATCAGAGCGACAATTTTTGAGATAGTTATTAAAACTGTTTAAAGGTTGTCAAACGTTGTTTCTCGTTGTATATCCTTTAATTCTAGAGTTAAATTGATAAATAACGTGTACGAATTTGTTTAACGCATTTGTTTTGGTTACTCGACGTCTCCGTTCTCGTGTAGCCTACATATTGCGTTTTTTTTTTAATTTGCTTACCGGGCTAAAGGTTAGCATGTTTAAAATACGTAAGTCGTTTTGTTCATCAAATTTAAGTAGATAACTCATCAGTTGTTTGCATCAGAGCGATAATTTTTGAGATAGTTATTAAAACTGTTTAAAGGTTGTCAAACGTTGTTTCTCGTTGTATATCCTTTAATTCTAGAGTTAAATTGATAAATAACGTGTACGAATTTGTTTAACGCATTTGTTTTGGTTACTCGACGTCTCCGTTCTCGTGTAGCCTACATATTGCGTTTTTTTTTTAATTTGCTTACCGGGCTAAAGGTTAGCATGTTTAAAATACGTAAGTCGTTTTGTTCATCAAATTTAAGTAGATAACTCATCAGTTGTTTGCATCAGAGCGATAATTTTTGAGATAGTTATTAAAACTGTTTAAAGGTTGTCAAACGTTGTTTCTCGTTGTATATCCTTTAATTCTAGAGTTAAATTGATAAATAACGTGTACGAATTTGTTTAACGCATTTGTTTTGGTTACTCGACGTCTCCGTTCTCGTGTAGCCTACATATTGCGTTTTTTTTTTAATTTGCTTACCGGGCTAAAGGTTAGCATGTTTAAAATACGTAAGTCGTGTTGTTCATCATATTTAAGTAGATAACTCATCAGTTGTTTGCATCAGAGCGACAATTTTTGAGATAGTTATTAAAACTGTTTAAAGGTTGTCAAACGTTGTTTCTCGTTGTATATCCTTTAATTCTAGAGTTAAATTGATAAATAACGTGTACGAATTTGTTTAACGCATTTGTTTTGGTTACTCGACGTCTCCGTTCTCGTGTAGCCTACATATTGCGTTTTTTTTTTAATTTGCTTACCGGGCTAAAGGTTAGCATGTTTAAAATACGTAAGTCGTTTTGCTCATCAAATTTAAGTAGATAACTCATCAGTTGTTTGCATCAGAGCGATAATTTTTGAGATAGTTATTAAAACTGTTTAAAGGTTGTCAAACGTTGTTTCTCGTTGTATACCCTTTAATTCTAGAGTTAAATTGATAAATAACGTGTACGAATTTGTTTAACGCATTTGTTTTGGTTACTCGACATCTCCGTTATCGTGTAGCCTACATATTGCGTTTTTTTTTTAATTTGCTTACCGGGCTAAAGGTTAGCATGTTTAAAATACGTAAGTCGTTTTGTTCATCAAATTTAAGTAGATAACTCATCAGTTGTTTGCATCAGAGCGATAATTTTTGAGATAGTTATTAAAACTGTTTAAAGGTAGTCAAAATTTGTTTCTCGTTGTATATCCTTTAATTCTAGAGTTAAATTGATAAATAACGTGTACGAATTTGTTTAACGCATTTGTTTTGGTTACTCGACGTCTCCGTTCTCGTGTAGCCTACATATTGTGTTTTTTTTTTAATTTGCTTACCGGGCTAAAGGTTAGCATGTTTAAAATACGTAAGTCGTTTTGTTCATCAAATTTAAGTAGATAACTCGTCAGTTGTTTGCATCAGAGCGATAATTTTTGAGATAGTTATTAAAACTGTTTAAAGGTTGTCAAACGTTGTTTCTCGTTGTATATCCTTTAATTCTAGAGTTAAATTGATAAATAACGTGTACGAATTTGTTTAACGCATTTGTTTTGGTTACTCGACGTCTCCGTTCTCGTGTAGCCTACATATTGCGTTTTTTTTTTAATTTGCTTACCGGGCTAAAGGTTAGCATGTTTAAAATACGTAAGTCGTTTTGTTCATCAAATTTAAGTAGATAACTCATCAGTTGTTTGCATCAGAGCGATAATTTTTGAGATAGTTATTAAAACTGTTTAAAGGTTGTCAAACGTTGTTTCTCGTTGTATATCCTTTAATTCTAGAGTTAAATTGATAAATAACGTGTACGAATTTGTTTAACGCATTTGTTTTGGTTACTCGACGTCTCCGTTCTCTTGTAGCCTACATATTGCGTTTTTTTTTTAATTTGCTTACCGGGCTAAAGGTTAGCATGTTTAAAATACGTAAGTCGTTTTGTTCATCAAATTTAAGTAGATAACTCATCAGTTGTTTGCATCAGAGCGATAATTTTTGAGATAGTTATTAAAACTGTTTAAAGGTTGTCAAACGTTGTTTCTCGTTGTATATCCTTTAATTCTAAAGTTAAATTGATAAATAACGTGTACGAATTTGTTTAACGCATTTGTTTTGGTTACTCGACGTCTCCGTTCTCGTGTAGCCTACATATTGGGTTTTTTTTTAATTTGCTTACCGGGCTAAAGGTTAGCATGTTTAAAATACGTAAGTCGTTTTGTTCATCAAATTTAAGTAGATAACTCATCAGTTGTTTGCATCAGAGCGATAATTTTTGAGATAGTTATTAAAACTGTTTAAAGGTTGTCAAACGTTGTTTCTCGTTGTATATCCTTTAATTCTAGAGTTAAATTGATAAATAACGTGTACGAATTTGTTTAACGCATTTGTTTTGGTTACTCGACGTCTCCGTTCTCGTGTAGCCTACATATTGCGTTTTTTTTTTAATTTGCTTACCGGGCTAAAGGTTAGCATGTTTAAAATACGTAAGTCGTTTTGTTCATCATATTTAAGTAGATAACTCATCAGTTGTTTGCATCAGAGCGATAATTTTTGAGATAGTTATTAAAACTGTTTAAAGGTTGTCCAACGTTGTTTCTCGTTGTACATCCTTTAATTCTAGAGTTAAATTGATAAATAACGTGTACGAATTTGTTTAACGCATTTGTTTTGGTTACTCGACGTCTCCGTTCTCGTGTAGCCTACATATTGCGTTTTTTTTTTAATTTGCTTACCGGGCTAAAGGTTAGCATGTTTAAAATACGTAAGTCGTTTTGTTCATCAAATTTAAGTAGATAACTCATCAGTTGTTTGCATCAGAGCGATAATTTTTGAGATAGTTATTAAAACTGTTTAAAGGTTCTCAAACGTTGTTTCTCGTTGTATATCCTTTAATTCTAGAGTTAAATTGATAAATAACGTGTACGAATTTGTTTAACGCATTTGTTTTGGTTACTCGACGTCTACGTTCTCGTGTAGCCTACATATTGCGTTTTTTTTTAATTTGCTTACCGGGCTAAAGGTTAGCATGCTTAAAATACATAAGTCGTTTTGTTCAACAAATTTAAGTAGATAACTCATCAGTTGTTTGCATCAGAGCGATAATTTTTGAGATAGTTATTAAAACTGTTTAAAGGTTGTCAAACGTTGTTTCTCGTTGTATATCCTTTAATTCTAGAGTTAAATTGATAAATAACGTGTACGAATTTGTTTAACGCATTTGTTTTGGTTACTCGACGTCTACGTTCTCGTGTAGCCTACATATTGCGTTTTTTTTTAATTTGCTTACCGTGCTAAAGGTTAGCATGCTTAAAATACATAAGTCGTTTTGTTCAACAAATTTAGGTAGATAACTCATCAGTTGTTTGCATCAGAGCGATAATTTTTGAGATAGTTATTAAAACTGTTTAAAGGTTGTCAAACGTTGTTTCTCGTTGTATATCCTTTAATTCTAGAATTAAATTGATAAATAACGTGTACGAATTTGTTTAACGCATTTGTTTTGGTTACTCGACGTCTCCGTTCTCGTGTAGCCTACATATTGCGTTTTTTTTTTAATTTGCTTACCGGGCTAAAGGTTAGCATGTTTAAAATACGTAAGTCGTTTTGTTCATCATATTTAAGTAGATAACTCATCAGTTGTTTGCATCAGAGCGATAATTTTTGAGATAGTTATTAAAACTGTTTAAAGGTTGTCAAACGTTGTTTCTCGTTGTATATCCTTTAATTCTAGAGTTAAATTGATAAATAACGTGTACGAATTTGTTTAACGCATTTGTTTTGGTTACTCGACGTCTCCGTTCTCGTGTAGCCTACATATTGTGTTTTTTTTTTAATTTGCTTACCGGGCTAAAGGTTAGCATGTTTAAAATACGTAAGTCGTTTTGTTCATCAAATTTAAGTAGATAACTCGTCAGTTGTTTGCATCAGAGCGATAATTTTTGAGATAGTTATTAAAACTGTTTAAAGGTTGTCAAACGTTGTTTCTCGTTGTATATCCTTTAATTCTAGAGTTAAATTGATAAATAACGTGTACGAATTTGTTTAACGCATTTGTTTTGGTTACTCGACGTCTCCGTTCTCGTGTAGCCTACATATTGCGTTTTTTTTTTAATTTGCTTACCGGGCTAAAGGTTAGCATGTTTAAAATACGTAAGTCGTTTTGTTCATCAAATTTAAGTAGATAACTCATCAGTTGTTTGCATCAGAGCGATAATTTTTGAGATAGTTATTAAAACGGTTTAAAGGTAGTCAAACGTTGTTTCTCGTTGTATATCCTTTAATTCTAGAGTTAAATTGATAAATAACGTGTACGAATTTGTTTAACGCATTTGTTTTGGTTACTCGACGTCTCCGTTCTCTTGTAGCCTACATATTGCGTTTTTTTTTTTAATTTGCTTACCGGGCTAAAGGTTAGCATGTTTAAAATACGTAAGTCGTTTTGTTCATCATATTTAAGTAGATAACTCATCAGTTGTTTGCATCAGAGCGATAATTTTTGAGATAGTTATTAAAACTGTTTAAAGGTTTGTCAAACGTTGTTTCTCGTTGTATATCCTTTAATTCTAGAGTTAAATTGATAAATAACGTGTCCGAATTTGTTTAACGCATTTGTTTTGGTTACTTGACGTCTCCGTTCTCGTGTAGCCTACATATTGCGTTTTTTTTTAATTTGCTTACCGGGCTAAAGGTTAGCATGTTTAAAATACGTAAGTCGTTTTGTTCATCATATTTAAGTAGATAACTCATCAGTTGTTTGCATCAGAGCGATAATTTTTGAGATAGTTATTAAAACTGTTTAAAGGTTGTCAAACGTTGTTTCTCGTTGTATATCCTTTAATTCTAGAGTTAAATTGATAAATAACGTGTACGAATTTGTTTAACGCATTTGTTTTGGTTACTCGACGTCTCCGTTCTCGTGTAGCCTACATATTGCGTTTTTTTTTTAATTTGCTTACCGGGCTAAAGGTTAGCATGTTTAAAATACGTAAGTCGTTTTGTTCATCAAATTTAAGTAGATAACTCATCAGTTGTTTGCATCAGAGCGATAATTTTTGAGATAGTTATTAAAACTGTTTAAAGGTTGTCAAACGTAGTTTCTCGTTGTATATCCTTTAATTCTGGAGTTAAATTGATAAATAACGTGTACGAATTTGTTTAACGCATTTGTTTTGGTTACTCGACGTCTCCGTTCTCGTGTAGCCTACATATTGGGTTTTTTTTTTAATTTGCTTACCGGGCTAAAGGTTAGCATGTTTAAAATACGTAAGTCGTTTTGTTCATCATATTTAAGTAGATAACTCATCAGTTGTTTGCATCAGAGCGACAATTTTTGAGATAGTTATTAAAACTGTTTAAAGGTTGTCAAACGTTGTTTCTCGTTGTATATCCTTTAATTCTAGAGTTAAATTGATAAATAACGTGTACAAATTTGTTTAACGCATTTGTTTTGGTTACTCGACGTCTCCGTTCTCGTGTAGCCTACATATTGCGTTTTTTTTTTAATTTGCTTACCGGGCTAAAGGTTAGCATGTTTAAAATACGTAAGTCGTTTTGTTCATCACATTCAAGTAGATAACTCATCAGTTGTTTGCATCAGAGCGATAATTTTTGAGATAGTTATTAAAACTGTTTAAAGGTTGTCAAACGTTGTTTCTCGTTGTATATCCTTTAATTCTAGAGTTAAATTGATAAATAACGTGTACGAATTTGTTTAACGCATTTGTTTTGGTTACTTGACGTCTCCGTTCTCGTGTAGCCTACATATTGCGTTTTTTTTTTAATTTGCTTACCGGGCTAAAGGTTAGCATGTTTAAAATACGTAAGTCGTTTTGTTCATCACATTCAAGTAGATAACTCATCAGTTGTTTGCATCAGAGCGATAATTTTTGGGATAGTTATTAAAACTGTTTAAAGGTTGTCAAACGTAGTTTCTCGTTGTATATCCTTTAATTCTAGAGTTAAATTGATAAATAACGTGTACGAATTTGTTTAACGCATTTGTTTTGGTTACTCGACGTCTCCGTTCTCGTGTAGCCTACATATTGCGTTTTTTTTTTAATTTGCTTACCGGGCTAAAGGTTAGCATGTTTAAAATACGTAAGTCGTTTTGTTCATCATATTTAAGTAGATAACTCATCAGTTGTTTGCATCAGAGCGATAATTTTTGAGATAGTTATTAAAACTGTTTAAAGGTTGTCCAACGTTGTTTCTCGTTGTACATCCTTTAATTCTAGAGTTAAATTGATAAATAACGTGTACGAATTTGTTTAACGCATTTGTTTTGGTTACTCGACGTCTCCGTTCTCGTGTAGCCTACATATTGCGTTTTTTTTTTAATTTGCTTACCGGGCTAAAGGTTAGCATGTTTAAAATACGTAAGTCGTTTTGTTCATCAAATTTAAGTAGATAACTCATCAGTTGTTTGCATCAGAGCGATAATTTTTGAGATAGTTATTAAAACTGTTTAAAGGTTCTCAAACGTTGTTTCTCGTTGTATATCCTTTAATTCTAGAGTTAAATTGATAAATAACGTGTACGAATTTGTTTAACGCATTTGTTTTGGTTACTCGACGTCTACGTTCTCGTGTAGCCTACATATTGCGTTTTTTTTTAATTTGCTTACCGGGCTAAAGGTTAGCATGCTTAAAATACATAAGTCGTTTTGTTCAACAAATTTAAGTAGATAACTCATCAGTTGTTTGCATCAGAGCGATAATTTTTGAGATAGTTATTAAAACTGTTTAAAGGTTGTCAAACGTTGTTTCTCGTTGTATATCCTTTAATTCTAGAGTTAAATTGATAAATAACGTGTACGAATTTGTTTAACGCATTTGTTTTGGTTACTCGACGTCTACGTTCTCGTGTAGCCTACATATTGCGTTTTTTTTTAATTTGCTTACCGGGCTAAAGGTTAGCATGCTTAAAATACATAAGTCGTTTTGTTCAACAAATTTAGGTAGATAACTCATCAGTTGTTTGCATCAGAGCGATAATTTTTGAGATAGTTATTAAAACTGTTTAAAGGTTGTCAAACGTTGTTTCTCGTTGTATATCCTTTAATTCTAGAATTAAATTGATAAATAACGTGTACGAATTTGTTTAACGCATTTGTTTTGGTTACTCGACGTCTCCGTTCTCGTGTAGCCTACATATTGCGTTTTTTTTTTAATTTGCTTACCGGGCTAAAGGTTAGCATGTTTAAAATACGTAAGTCGTTTTGTTCATCATATTTAAGTAGATAACTCATCAGTTGTTTGCATCAGAGCGATAATTTTTGAGATAGTTATTAAAACTGTTTAAAGGTTGTCAAACGTTGTTTCTCGTTGTATATCCTTTAATTCTAGAGTTAAATTGATAAATAACGTGTACGAATTTGTTTAACGCATTTGTTTTGGTTACTCGACGTCTCCGTTCTCGTGTAGCATACATATTGTGTTTTTTTTTTAATTTGCTTACCGGGCTAAAGGTTAGCATGTTTAAAATACGTAAGTCGTTTTGTTCATCAAATTTAAGTAGATAACTCGTCAGTTGTTTGCATCAGAGCGATAATTTTTGAGATAGTTATTAAAACTGTTTAAAGGTTGTCAAACGTTGTTTCTCGTTGTATATCCTTTAATTCTAGAGTTAAATTGATAAATAACGTGTACGAATTTGTTTAACGCATTTGTTTTGGTTACTCGACGTCTCCGTTCTCGTGTAGCCTACATATTGCGTTTTTTTTTTAATTTGCTTACCGGGCTAAAGGTTAGCATGTTTAAAATACGTAAGTCGTTTTGTTCATCAAATTTAAGTAGATAACTCATCAGTTGTTTGCATCAGAGCGATAATTTTTGAGATAGTTATTAAAACTGTTTAAAGGTTGTCAAACGTTGTTTCTCGTTGTATATCCTTTAATTCTAGAGTTAAATTGATAAATAACGTGTACGAATTTGTTTAACGCATTTGTTTTGGTTACTCGACGTCTCCGTTCTCTTGTAGCCTACATATTGCGTTTTTTTTTTAATTTGCTTACCGGGCTAAAGGTTAGCATGTTTAAAATACGTAAGTCGTTTTGTTCATCAAATTTAAGTAGATAACTCATCAGTTGTTTGCATCAGAGCGATAATTTTTGAGATAGTTATTAAAACTGTTTAAAGGTTGTCAAACGTTGTTTCTCGTTGTATATCCTTTAATTCTAGAGTTAAATTGATAAATAACGTGTACGAATTTGTTTAACGCATTTGTTTTGGTTACTCGACGTCTCCGTTCTCGTGTAGCCTACATATTGGGTTTTTTTTTAATTTGCTTACCGGGCTAAAGGTTAGCATGTTTAAAATACGTAAGTCGTTTTGTTCATCAAATTTAAGTAGATAACTCATCAGTTGTTTGCATCAGAGCGATAATTTTTGAGATAGTTATTAAAACTGTTTAAAGGTTGTCAAACGTTGTTTCTCGTTGTATATCCTTTAATTCTAGAGTTAAATTGATAAATAACGTGTACGAATTTGTTTAACGCATTTGTTTTGGTTACTCGACGTCTCCGTTCTCGTGTAGCCTACATATTGCGTTTTTTTTTTAATTTGCTTACCGGGCTAAAGGTTAGCATGTTTAAAATACGTAAGTCGTTTTGTTCATCATATTTAAGTAGATAACTCATCAGTTGTTTGCATCAGAGCGATAATTTTTGAGATAGTTATTAAAACTGTTTAAAGGTTGTCCAACGTTGTTTCCGTTGTACATCCTTTAATTCTAGAGTTAAATTGATAAATAACGTGTACGAATTTGTTTAACGCATTTGTTTTGGTTACTCGACGTCTCCGTTCTCGTGTAGCCTACATATTGCGTTTTTTTTTTAATTTGCTTACCGGGCTAAAGGTTAGCATGTTTAAAATACGTAAGTCGTTTTGTTCATCAAATTTAAGTAGATAACTCATCAGTTGTTTGCATCAGAGCGATAATTTTTGAGATAGTTATTAAAACTGTTTAAAGGTTCTCAAACGTTGTTTCTCGTTGTATATCCTTTAATTCTAGAGTTAAATTGATAAATAACGTGTACGAATTTGTTTAACGCATTTGTTTTGGTTACTCGACGTCTACGTTCTCGTGTAGCCTACATATTGCGTTTTTTTTTAATTTGCTTACCGGGCTAAAGGTTAGCATGCTTAAAATACATAAGTCGTTTTGTTCAACAAATTTAAGTAGATAACTCATCAGTTGTTTGCATCAGAGCGATAATTTTTGAGATAGTTATTAAAACTGTTTAAAGGTTGTCAAACGTTGTTTCTCGTTGTATATCCTTTAATTCTAGAGTTAAATTGATAAATAACGTGTACGAATTTGTTTAACGCATTTGTTTTGGTTACTCGACGTCTACGTTCTCGTGTAGCCTACATATTGCGTTTTTTTTTAATTTGCTTACCGGGCTAAAGGTTAGCATGCTTAAAATACATAAGTCGTTTTGTTCAACAAATTTAGGTAGATAACTCATCAGTTGTTTGCATCAGAGCGATAATTTTTGAGATAGTTATTAAAACTGTTTAAAGGTTGTCAAACGTTGTTTCTCGTTGTATATCCTTTAATTCTAGAATTAAATTGATAAATAACGTGTACGAATTTGTTTAACGCATTTGTTTTGGTTACTCGACGTCTCCGTTCTCGTGTAGCCTACATATTGCGTTTTTTTTTTAATTTGCTTACCGGGCTAAAGGTTAGCATGTTTAAAATACGTAAGTCGTTTTGTTCATCATATTTAAGTAGATAACTCATCAGTTGTTTGCATCAGAGCGATAATTTTTGAGATAGTTATTAAAACTGTTTAAAGGTTGTCAAACGTTGTTTCTCGTTGTATATCCTTTAATTCTAGAGTTAAATTGATAAATAACGTGTACGAATTTGTTTAACGCATTTGTTTTGGTTACTCGACGTCTCCGTTCTCGTGTAGCCTACATATTGTGTTTTTTTTTAATTTGCTTACCGGGCTAAAGGTTAGCATGTTTAAAATACGTAAGTCGTTTTGTTCATCAAATTTAAGTAGATAACTCGTCAGTTGTTTGCATCAGAGCGATAATTTTTGAGATAGTTATTAAAACTGTTTAAAGGTTGTCAAACGTTGTTTCTCGTTGTATATCCTTTAATTCTAGAGTTAAATTGATAAATAACGTGTACGAATTTGTTTAACGCATTTGTTTTGGTTACTCGACGTCTCCGTTCTCGTGTAGCCTACATATTGCGTTTTTTTTTTAATTTGCTTACCGGGCTAAAGGTTAGCATGTTTAAAATACGTAAGTCGTTTTGTTCATCAAATTTAAGTAGATAACTCATCAGTTGTTTGCATCAGAGCGATAATTTTTGAGATAGTTATTAAAACTGTTTAAAGGTAGTCAAACGTTGTTTCTCGTTGTATATCCTTTAATTCTAGAGTTAAATTGATAAATAACGTGTACGAATTTGTTTAACGCATTTGTTTTGGTTACTCGACGTCTCCGTTCTCTTGTAGCCTACATATTGCGTTTTTTTTTTTAATTTGCTTACCGGGCTAAAGGTTAGCATGTTTAAAATACGTAAGTCGTTTTGTTCATCATATTTAAGTAGATAACTCATCAGTTGTTTGCATCAGAGCGATAATTTTTGAGATAGTTATTAAAACTGTTTAAAGGTTTGTCAAACGTTGTTTCTCGTTGTATATCCTTTAATTCTAGAGTTAAATTGATAAATAACGTGTCCGAATTTGTTTAACGCATTTGTTTTGGTTACTTGACGTCTCCGTTCTCGTGTAGCCTACATATTGCGTTTTTTTTTAATTTGCTTACCGGGCTAAAGGTTAGCATGTTTAAAATACGTAAGTCGTTTTGTTCATCATATTTAAGTAGATAACTCATCAGTTGTTTGCATCAGAGCGATAATTTTTGAGATAGTTATTAAAACTGTTTAAAGGTTGTCAAACGTTGTTTCTCGTTGTATATCCTTTAATTCTAGAGTTAAATTGATAAATAACGTGTACGAATTTGTTTAACGCATTTGTTTTGGTTACTCGACGTCTCCGTTCTCGTGTAGCCTACATATTGCGTTTTTTTTTTAATTTGCTTACCGGGCTAAAGGTTAGCATGTTTAAAATACGTAAGTCGTTTTGTTCATCAAATTTAAGTAGATAACTCATCAGTTGTTTGCATCAGAGCGATAATTTTTGAGATAGTTATTAAAACTGTTTAAAGGTTGTCAAACGTAGTTTCTCGTTGTATATCCTTTAATTCTAGAGTTAAATTGATAAATAACGTGTACGAATTTGTTTAACGCATTTGTTTTGGTTACTCGACGTCTCCGTTCTCGTGTAGCCTACATATTGGGTTTTTTTTTTAATTTGCTTACCGGGCTAAAGGTTAGCATGTTTAAAATACGTAAGTCGTTTTGTTCATCATATTTAAGTAGATAACTCATCAGTTGTTTGCATCAGAGCGATAATTTTTGAGATAGTTATTAAAACTGTTTAAAGGTTCTCAAACGTTGTTTCTCGTTGTATATCCTTTAATTCTAGAGTTAAATTGATAAATAACGTGTACGAATTTGTTTAACGCATTTGTTTTGGTTACTCGACGTCTACGTTCTCGTGTAGCCTACATATTGCGTTTTTTTTTAATTTGCTTACCGGGCTAAAGGTTAGCATGCTTAAAATACATAAGTCGTTTTGTTCAACAAATTTAAGTAGATAACTCATCAGTTGTTTGCATCAGAGCGATAATTTTTGAGATAGTTATTAAAACTGTTTAAAGGTTGTCAAACGTTGTTTCTCGTTGTATATCCTTTAATTCTAGAGTTAAATTGATAAATAACGTGTACGAATTTGTTTAACGCATTTGTTTTGGTTACTCGACGTCTACGTTCTCGTGTAGCCTACATATTGCGTTTTTTTTTAATTTGCTTACCGGGCTAAAGGTTAGCATGCTTAAAATACATAAGTCGTTTTGTTCAACAAATTTAGGTAGATAACTCATCAGTTGTTTGCATCAGAGCGATAATTTTTGAGATAGTTATTAAAACTGTTTAAAGGTTGTCAAACGTTGTTTCTCGTTGTATATCCTTTAATTCTAGAATTAAATTGATAAATAACGTGTACGAATTTGTTTAACGCATTTGTTTTGGTTACTCGACGTCTCCGTTCTCGTGTAGCCTACATATTGCGTTTTTTTTTTTAATTTGCTTACCGGGCTAAAGGTTAGCATGTTTAAAATACGTAAGTCGTTTTGTTCATCATATTTAAGTAGATAACTCATCAGTTGTTTGCATCAGAGCGATAATTTTTGAGATAGTTATTAAAACTGTTTAAAGGTTGTCAAACGTTGTTTCTCGTTGTATATCCTTTAATTCTAGAGTTAAATTGATAAATAACGTGTACGAATTTGTTTAACGCATTTGTTTTGGTTACTCGACGTCTCCGTTCTCGTGTAGCCTACATATTGTGTTTTTTTTTTAATTTGCTTACCGGGCTAAAGGTTAGCATGTTTAAAATACGTAAGTCGTTTTGTTCATCAAATTTAAGTAGATAAATCGTCAGTTGTTTGCATCAGAGCGATAATTTTTGAGATAGTTATTAAAACTGTTTAAAGGTTGTCAAACGTTGTTTCTCGTTGTATATCCTTTAATTCTAGAGTTAAATTGATAAATAACGTGTACGAATTTGTTTAACGCATTTGTTTTGGTTACTCGACGTCTCCGTTCTCGTGTAGCCTACATATTGCGTTTTTTTTTTAATTTGCTTACCGGGCTAAAGGTTAGCATGTTTAAAATACGTAAGTCGTTTTGTTCATCAAATTTAAGTAGATAACTCATCAGTTGTTTGCATCAGAGCGATAATTTTTGAGATAGTTATTAAAACTGTTTAAAGGTAGTCAAACGTTGTTTCTCGTTGTATATCCTTTAATTCTAGAGTTAAATTGATAAATAACGTGTACGAATTTGTTTAACGCATTTGTTTTGGTTACTCGACGTCTCCGTTCTCTTGTAGCCTACATATTGCGTTTTTTTTTTTAATTTGCTTACCGGGCTAAAGGTTAGCATGTTTAAAATACGTAAGTCGTTTGGTTCATCATATTTAAGTAGATAACTCATCAGTTGTTTGCATCAGAGCGATAATTTTTGAGATAGTTATTAAAACTGTTTAAAGGTTTGTCAAACGTTGTTTCTCGTTGTATATCCTTTAATTCTAGAGTTAAATTGATAAATAACGTGTCCGAATTTGTTTAACGCATTTGTTTTGGTTACTTGACGTCTCCGTTCTCGTGTAGCCTACATATTGCGTTTTTTTTTAATTTGCTTACCGGGCTAAAGGTTAGCATGTTTAAAATACGTAAGTCGTTTTGTTCATCATATTTAAGTAGATAACTCATCAGTTGTTTGCATCAGAGCGATAATTTTTGAGATAGTTATTAAAACTGTTTAAAGGTTGTCAAACGTTGTTTCTCGTTGTATATCCTTTAATTCTAGAGTTAAATTGATAAATAACGTGTACGAATTTGTTTAACGCATTTGTTTTGGTTACTCGACGTCTCCGTTCTCGTGTAGCCTACATATTGCGTTTTTTTTTTAATTTGCTTACCGGGCTAAAGGTTAGCATGTTTAAAATACGTAAGTCGTTTTGTTCATCAAATTTAAGTAGATAACTCATCAGTTGTTTGCATCAGAGCGATAATTTTTGAGATAGTTATTAAAACTGTTTAAAGGTTGTCAAACGTAGTTTCTCGTTGTATATCCTTTAATTCTAGAGTTAAATTGATAAATAACGTGTACGAATTTGTTTAACGCATTTGTTTTGGTTACTCGACGTCTCCGTTCTCGTGTAGCCTACATATTGGGTTTTTTTTTTAATTTGCTTACCGGGCTAAAGGTTAGCATGTTTAAAATACGTAAGTCGTTTTGTTCATCATATTTAAGTAGATAACTCATCAGTTGTTTGCATCAGAGCGACAATTTTTGAGATAGTTATTAAAACTGTTTAAAGGTTGTCAAACGTTGTTTCTCGTTGTATATCCTTTAATTCTAGAGTTAAATTGATAAATAACGTGTACGAATTTGTTTAACGCATTTGTTTTGGTTACTCGACGTCTCCGTTCTCGTGTAGCCTACATATTGCGTTTTTTTTTTAATTTGCTTACCGGGCTAAAGGTTAGCATGTTTAAAATACGTAAGTCGTTTTGTTCATCACATTCAAGTAGATAACTCATCAGTTGTTTGCATCAGAGCGATAATTTTTGAGATAGTTATTAAAACTGTTTAAAGGTTGTCAAACGTTGTTTCTCGTTGTATATCCTTTAATTCTAGAGTTAAATTGATAAATAACGTGTACGAATTTGTTTAACGCATTTGTTTTGGTTACTCGACGTCTCCGTTCTCTTGTAGCCTACATATTGCGTTTTTTTTTTAATTTGCTTACCGGGCTAAAGGTTAGCATGTTTAAAATACGTAAGTCGTTTTGTTCATCAAATTTAAGTAGATAACTCATCAGTTGTTTGCATCAGAGCGATAATTTTTGAGATAGTTATTAAAACTGTTTAAAGATTGTCAAACGTTGTTTCTCGTTGTATATCCTTTAATTCTAGAGTTAAATTGATAAATAACGTGTACGAATTTGTTTAACGCATTTGTTTTGGTTACTCGACGTCTCCGTTCTCGTGTAGCCTACATATTGCGTTTTTTTTTTAATTTGCTTACCGGGCTAAAGGTTAGCATGTTTAAAATACGTAAGTCGTTTTGTTCATCAAATTTAAGTAGATAACTCATCAGTTGTTTGCATCAGAGCGATAATTTTTGAGATAGTTATTAAAACTGTTTAAAGGTTGTCAAACGTTGTTTCTCGTTGTATATCCTTTAATTCTAGAGTTAAATTGATAAATAACGTGTACGAATTTGTTTAACGCATTTGTTTTGGTTACTCGACGTCTCCGTTCTCGTGTAGCCTACATATTGCGTTTTTTTTTTAATTTGCTTACCGGGCTAAAGGTTAGCATGTTTAAAATACGTAAGTCGTTTTGTTCATCATATTTAAGTAGATAACTCATCAGTTGTTTGCATCAGAGCGATAATTTTTGAGATAGTTATTAAAACTGTTTAAAGGTTGTCAAACGTTGTTTCTCGTTGTATATCCTTTAATTCTAGAGTTAAATTGATAAATAACGTGTACGAATTTGTTTAACGCATTTGTTTTGGTTACTCGACGTCTCCGTTCTCGTGTACCCTACATATTGCGTTTTTTTTTTTATTTTGCTTACCGGGCTAAAGGTTAGCATGTTTAAAATACGTAAGTCGTTTTGTTCATCAAATTTAAGTAGATAACTCGTCAGTTGTTTGCATCAGAGCGCAAATTTTTGAGATAGTTATTAAAACTGTTTAAAGGTTGTCAAACGTTGTTTCTCGTTGTATATCCTTTAATTCTAGAGTTAAATTGATAAATAACGTGTACGAATTTGTTTAACGCATTTCTTTTGGTTACTCGACGTCTCCGTTCTCTTGTAGCCTACATATTGCGTTTTTTTTTTTTAATTTGCTTACCGGGCTAAAGGTTAGCATGTTTAAAATACGTAAGTCGTTTTGTTCATCATATTTAAGTAGATAACTCATCAGTTGTTTGCATCAGAGCGATAATTTTTGAGATAGTTATTAAAACTGTTTAAAGGTTGTCAAACGTTGTTTCTCGTTGTATATCCTTTAATTCTAGAGTTAAATTGATAAATAACGTGTACGAATTTGTTTAACGCATTTGTTTTGGTTACTCGACGTCTACGTTCTCTTGTAGCCTAGATATTGCGTTTTTTTTTTAATTTGCTTACCGGGCTAAAGGTTAGCATGTTTAAAATACGTAAGTCGTTTTGTTCATCAAATTTAAGTAGATAACTCATCAGTTGTTTGCATCAGAGCGACAATTTTTGAGATAGTTATTAAAACTGTTTAAAGGTTGTCAAACGTTGTTTCTCGTTGTATATCCTTTAATTCTAGAGTTAAATTGATAAATAACGTGTACGAATTTGTTTAACGCATTTGTTTTGGTTACTCGACGTCTCCGTTCTCGTGTAGCCTACATATTGCGTTTTTTTTTTAATTTTCTTACCGGGCTAAAGGTTAGCATGTTTAAAATACGTAAGTCCTTTTGTTCATCAAATTTAAGTAGATAACTCATCAGTTGTTTGCATCAGAGGGATAATTTTTGAGATAGTTATTAAAACTGTTTAAAGGTTGTCAAACGTTGTTTCTCGTTGTATATCCTTTAATTCTAGAGTTAAATTGATAAATAACGTGTACGAATTTGTTTAACGCATTTGTTTTGGTTACTCGACGTCTCCGTTCTCGTGTAGCCTACATATTGCGTTTTTTTTTAATTTGCTTACCGGGCTAAAGGTTAGCATGTTTAAAATACGTAAGTCGTTTTGTTCATCATATTTAAGTAGATAACTCATCAGTTGTTTGCATCAGAGCGATAATTTTTGAGATAGTTATTAAAACTGTTTAAAGGTTGTCAAACGTTGTTTCTCGTTGTATATCCTTTAATTCTAGAGTTAAATTGATAAATAACGTGTACGAATTTGTTTAACGCATTTGTTTTGGTTACTTGACGTCTCCGTTCTCGTGTAGCCTACATATTGCGTTTTTTTTTTAATTTGCTTACCGGGCTAAAGGTTAGCATGTTTAAAATACGTAAGTCGTTTTGTTCATCAAATTTAAGTAGATAACTCATCAGTTGTTTGCATCAGAGCGATAATTTTTGAGATAGTTATTAAAACTGTTTAAAGGTTGTCAAACGTTGTTTCTCGTTGTATATCCTTTAATTCTAGAGTTAAATTGATAAATAACGTGTACGAATTTGTTTAACGCATTTGTTTTGGTTACTCGACGTCTCCGTTCTCGTGTAGCCTACATATTGCGTTTTTTTTTTTTAATTTGCTTACCGGGCTAAAGGTTAGCATGTTTAAAATACGTAAGTCGTTTTGTTCATCAAATTTAAGTAGATAACTCGTCAGTTGTTTGCATCAGAGCGACAATTTTTGAGATAGTTATTAAAACTGTTTAAAGGTTGTCAAACGTTGTTTCTCGTTGTATATCCTTTAATTCTAGAGTTAAATTGATAAATAACGTGTACGAATTTGTTTAACGCATTTGTTTTGGTTACTCGACGTCTCCGTTCTCGTGTAGCCTACATATTGCGTTTTTTTTTTAATTTGCTTACCGGGTTAAAGGTTAGCATGTTTAAAATACGTAAGTCGTTTTGTTCATCAAATTTAAGTAGATAACTCATCAGTTGTTTGCATCAGAGCGACAATTTTTGAGATAGTTATTAAAACTGTTTAAAGGTTGTCAAACATTGTTTCTCGTTGTATATCCTTTAATTCTAGAGTTAAATTGATAAATAACGTGTACGAATTTGTTTAACGCATTTGTTTTGGTTACTCGACGTCTCCGTTCTCGTGTAGCCTACATATTGCGTTTTTTTTTTTAATTTGCTTACCGGGCTAAAGGTTAGCATGTTTAAAATACGTAAGTCGTTTTGTTCATCAAATTTAAGTAGATAACTCTTCAGTTGTTTGCATCAGAGCGATAATTTTTGAGATAGTTATTAAAACTGTTTAAAGGTTGTCAAACGTTGTTTCTCGTTGTATATCCTTTAATTCTAGAGTTAAATTGATAAATAACGTGTACGAATTTGTTTAACGCATTTGTTTTGGTTACTTGACGTCTCCGTTCTCGTGTAGCCTACATATTGCGTTTTTTTTTAATTTGCTTACCGGGCTAAAGGTTAGCATGTTTAAAATACGTAAGTCGTTTTGTTCATCAAATTTAAGTAGATAACTCATCAGTTGTTTGCATCAGAGCGACAATTTTTGAGATAGTTATTAAAACTGTTTAAAGGTTGTCAAACGTTGTTTCTCGTTGTATATCCTTTAATTCTAGAGTTAAATTGATAAATAACGTGTACGAATTTGTTTAACGCATTTGTTTTGGTTACTCGACGTCTCCGTTCTCTTGTAGCCTACATATTGCGTTTTTTTTTAATTTGCTTACCTGGCTAAAGGTTAGCATGTTTAAAATACGTAAGTCGTTTTGTTCATCATATTTAAGTAGATAACTCATCAGTTGTTTGCATCAGAGCGATAATTTTTGAGATAGTTATTAAAACTGTTTAAAGGTTGTCAAACGTTCTTTCTCGTTGTATATCCTTTAATTCTAGAGTTAAATTGATAAATAACGTGTACGAATTTGCTTAACGCATTTGTTTTGGTTACTCGACGTCTCCGTTCTCGTGTAGCCTACATATTGCGTTTTTTTATTAATTTGCTTACCGGGCTAAAGGTTAGCATGTTTAAAATACGTAAGTCGTTTTGTTCATCATATTTAAGTAGATAACTCATCAGTTGTTTGCATCAGAGCGACAATTTTTGAGATAGTTATTAAAACTGTTTAAAGGTTGTCAAACGTTGTTTCTCGTTGTATATCCTTTAATTCTAGAGTTAAATTGATAAATAACGTGTACGAATTTGTTTAACGCATTTGTTTTGGTTACTCGACGTCTCCGTTCTCGTGTAGCCTACATATTGCGTTTTTTTTTTAATTTGCTTACCGGGCTAAAGGTTAGCATGTTTAAAATACGTAAGTCGTTTTGTTCATCACATTCAAGTAGATAACTCATCAGTTGTTTGCATCAGAGCGATAATTTTTGAGATAGTTATTAAAACTGTTTAAAGGTTGTCAAACGTTGTTTCTCGTTGTATATCCTTTAATTCTAGAGTTAAATTGATAAATAACGTGTACGAATTTGTTTAACGCATTTGTTTTGGTTACTCGACGTCTCCGTTCTCTTGTAGCCTACATATTGCGTTTTTTTTTTAATTTGCTTACCGGGCTAAAGGTTAGCATGTTTAAAATACGTAAGTCGTTTCGTTCATCAAATTTAAGTAGATAACTCATCAGTTGTTTGCATCAGAGCGATAATTTTTGAGATAGTTATTAAAACTGTTTAAAGATTGTCAAACGTTGTTTCTCGTTGTATATCCTTTAATTCTAGAGTTAAATTGATAAATAACGTGTACGAATTTGTTTAACGCATTTGTTTTGGTTACTCGACGTCTCCGTTCTCGTGTAGCCTACATATTGCGTTTTTTTTTTAATTTGCTTACCGGGCTAAAGGTTAGCATGTTTAAAATACGTAAGTCGTTTTGTTCATCAAATTTAAGTAGATAACTCATCAGTTGTTTGCATCAGAACGATAATTTTTGAGATAGTTAATAAAACTGTTTAAAGGTTGTCAAACGTTGTTTCTCGTTGTATATCCTTTAATTCTAGAGTTAAATTGATAAATAACGTGTACGAATTTGTTTAACGCATTTGTTTTGGTTACTCGACGTCTCCGTTCTCGTGTAGCCTACATATTGCGTTTTTTTTTTAATTTGCTTACCGGGCTAAAGGTTAGCATGTTTAAAATACGTAAGTCGTTTTGTTCATCATATTTAAGTAGATAACTCATCAGTTGTTTGCATCAGAGCGATAATTTTTGAGATAGTTATTAAAACTGTTTAAAGGTTGTCAAACGTTGTTTCTCGTTGTATATCCTTTAATTCTAGAGTTAAATTGATAAATAACGTGTACGAATTTGTTTAACGCATTTGTTTTGGTTACTCGACGTCTCCGTTCTCGTGTAGCCTACATATTGCGTTTTTTTTTTTATTTTGCTTACCGGGCTAAAGGTTAGCATGTTTAAAATACGTAAGTCGTTTTGTTCATCAAATTTAAGTAGATAACTCGTCAGTTGTTTGCATCAGAGCGCAAATTTTTGAGATAGTTATTAAAACTGTTTAAAGGTTGTCAAACGTTGTTTCTCGTTGTATATCCTTTAATTCTAGAGTTAAATTGATAAATAACGTGTACGAATTTGTTTAACGCATTTCTTTTGGTTACTCGACGTCTCCGTTCTCTTGTAGCCTACATATTGCGTTTTTTTTTTTAATTTGCTTACCGGGCTAAAGGTTAGCATGTTTAAAATACGTAAGTCGTTTTGTTCATCATATTTAAGTAGATAACTCATCAGTTGTTTGCATCAGAGCGATAATTTTTGAGATAGTTATTAAAACTGTTTAAAGGTTGTCAAACGTTGTTTCTCGTTGTATATCCTTTAATTCTAGAGTTAAATTGATAAATAACGTGTACGAATTTGTTTAACGCATTTGTTTTGGTTACTCGACGTCTCCGTTCTCTTGTAGCCTACATATTGCGTTTTTTTTTTAATTTGCTTACCGGGCTAAAGGTTAGCATGTTTAAAATACGTAAGTCGTTTTGTTCATCAAATTTAAGTAGATAACTCATCAGTTGTTTGCATCAGAGCGACAATTTTTGAGATAGTTATTAAAACTGTTTAAAGGTTGTCAAACGTTGTTTCTCGTTGTATATCCTTTAATTCTAGAGTTAAATTGATAAATAACGTGTACGAATTTGTTTAACGCATTTGTTTTGGTTACTCGACGTCCCCGTTCTCGTGTAGCCTACATATTGCGTTTTTTTTTTAATTTTCTTACCGGGCTAAAGGTTAGCATGTTTAAAATACGTAAGTCCTTTTGTTCATCAAATTTAAGTAGATAACTCATCAGTTGTTTGCATCAGAGGGATAATTTTTGAGATAGTTATTAAAACTGTTTAAAGGTTGTCAAACGTTGTTTCTCGTTGTATATCCTTTAATTCTAGAGTTAAATTGATAAATAACGTGTACGAATTTGTTTAACGCATTTGTTTTGGTTACTCGACGTCTCCGTTCTCGTGTAGCCTACATATTGCGTTTTTTTTTTAATTTGCTTACCGGGCTAAAGGTTAGCATGTTTAAAATACGTAAGTCGTTTTGTTCATCATATTTAAGTAGATAACTCATCAGTTGTTTGCATCAGAGCGATAATTTTTGAGATAGTTATTAAAACTGTTTAAAGGTTGTCAAACGTTGTTTCTCGTTGTATATCCTTTAATTTAAGAGTTAAATTGATAAATAACGTGTACGAATTTGTTTAACGCATTTGTTTTGGTTACTTGACGTCTCCGTTCTCGTGTAGCCTACATATTGCGTTTTTTTTTTAATTTGCTTACCGGGCTAAAGGTTAGCATGTTTAAAATACGTAAGTCGTTTTGTTCATCAAATTTAAGTAGATAACTCATCAGTTGTTTGCATCAGAGCGATAATTTTTGAGATAGTTATTAAAACTGTTTAAAGGTTGTCAAACGTTGTTTCTCGTTGTATATCCTTTAATTCTAGAGTTAAATTGATAAATAACGTGTACGAATTTGTTTAACGCATTTGTTTTGGTTACTCGACGTCTCCGTTCTCGTGTAGCCTACATATTGCGTTTTTTTTTTAATTTGCTTACCGGGCTAAAGGTTAGCATGTTTAAAATACGTAAGTCGTTTTGTTCATCAAATTTAAGTAGATAACTCATCAGTTGTTTGCATCAGAGCGATAATTTTTGAGATAGTTATTAAAACTGTTTAAAGGTAGTCAAACGTTGTTTCTCGTTGTATATCCTTTAATTCTAGAGTTAAATTGATAAATAACGTGTACGAATTTGTTTAACGCATTTGTTTTGGTTACTCGACGTCTCCGTTCTCGTGTAGCCTACATATTGCGTTTTTTTTTTAATTTGCTTACCGGGCTAAAGGTTAGCATGTTTAAAATACGTAAGTCGTTTTGTTCATCATATTTAAGTAGATAACTCATCAGTTGTTTGCATCAGAGCGATAATTTTTGAGATAGTTATTAAAACTGTTTAAAGGTTGTCAAACGTTGTTTCTCGTTGTATATCCTTTAATTCTAGAGTTAAATTGATAAATAACGTGTACGAATTTGTTTAACGCATTTGTTTTGGTTACTCGACGTCTCCGTTCTCGTGTAGCCTACATATTGCGTTTTTTTTTTAATTTGCTTACCGGGCTAAAGGTTAGCATGTTTAAAATACGTAAGTCGTTTTGTTCATCATATTTAAGTAGATAACTCATCAGTTGTTTGCATCAGAGCGATAATTTTTGAGATAGTTATTAAAACTGTTTAAAGGTTGTCAAACGTTGTTTCTCGTTGTATATCCTTTAATTCTAGAGTTAAATTGATAAATAACGGGTACGAATTTGTTTAACGCATTTGTTTTGGTTACTCGACGTCTCCGTTCTCGTGTAGCCTACATATTGCGTTTTTTTTTTTAATTTGCTTACCGGGCTAAAGGTTAGCATGTTTAAAATACGTAAGTCGTTTTGTTCATCAAATTTAGGTAGATAACTCATCAGTTGTTTGCATCAGAGCGACAATTTTTGAGATAGTTATTAAAACTGTTTAAAGGTTGTCAAACGTTGTTTCTCGTTGTATATCCTTTAATTCTAGAGTTAAATTGATAAATAACGTGTACGAATTTGTTTAACGCATTTGTTTTGGTTACTCGACGTCTCCGTTCTCGTGTAGCCTACATATTGCGTTTTTTTTTTAATTTGCTTACCGGGCTAAAGGTTAGCATGTTTAAAATACGTAAGTCGTTTTGCTCATCAAATTTAAGTAGATAACTCATCAGTTGTTTGCATCAGAGCGATAATTTTTGAGATAGTTATTAAAACTGTTTAAAGGTTGTCAAACGTTGTTTCTCGTTGTATATCCTTTAATTCTAGAGTTAAATTGATAAATAACGTGTACGAATTTGTTTAACGCATTTGTTTTGGTTACTCGACGTCTCCGTTCTCGTGTAGCCTACATATTGCGTTTTTTTTTTAATTTGCTTACCGGGCTAAAGGTTAGCATGTTTAAAATACGTAAGTCGTTTTGCGCATCAAATTTAAGTAGATAACTCATCAGTTGTTTGCATCAGAGCGATAATTTTTGAGATAGTTATTAAAACTGTTTAAAGGTTGTCAAACGTTGTTTCTCGTTGTATATCCTTTAATTCTAGAGTTTAATTGATAAATAACGTGTACGAATTTGTTTAACGCATTTGTTTTGGTTACTCGACGTCTCCGTTCTCTTGTAGCCTACATATTGCGTTTTTTTTTTTAATTTGCTTACCGGGCTAAAGGTTAGCATGTTTAAAATACGTAAGTCGTTTTGTTCATCATATTTAAGTAGATAACTCATCAGTTGTTTGCATCAGAGCGATAATTTTTGAGATAGTTATTAAAACTGTTTAAAGGTTGTCAAACGTTGTTTCTCGTTGTATATCCTTTAATTCTAGAGTTAAATTGATAAATAACGTGTACGAATTTGTTTAACGCATTTGTTTTGGTTACTCGACGTCTCCGTTCTCTTGTAGCCTACATATTGCGTTTTTTTTTTTAATTTGCTTACCGGGCTAAAGGTTAGCATGTTTAAAATACGTAAGTCGTTTTGTTCAACAAATTTAAGTAGATAACTCATCAGTTGTTTGCATCAGAGCGATAATTTTTGAGATAGTTATTAAAACTGTTTAAAGGTTGTCAAACGTTGTTTCTCGTTGTATATCCTTTAATTCTAGAGTTAAATTGATAAATAACGTGTACGAATTTGTTTAACGCATTTGTTTTGGTTACTCGACGTCTCCGTTCTCTTGTAGCCTACATATTGCGTTTTTTTTTTAAATTTGCTTACCGGGCTAAAGGTTAGCATGTTTAAAATACGTAAGTCGTTTTGTTCATCAAATTTAAGTAGATAACTCATCAGTTGTTTGCATCAGAGCGATAATTTTTGAGATAGTTATTAAAACTGTTTAAAGGTTGTCAAACGTTGTTTCTCGTTGTATATCCTTTAATTCTAGAGTTAAATTGATAAATAACGTGTACGAATTTGTTTAACGCATTTGTTTTGGTTACTCGACGTCTCCGTTCTCGTGTAGCCTACATATTGCGTTTTTTTTTTAATTTGCTTACCGGGCTAAAGGTTAGCATGTTTAAAATACGTAAGTCGTTTTGTTCATCATATTTAAGTAGATAACTCATCAGTTGTTTGCATCAGAGCGATAATTTTTGAGATAGTTATTAAAACTGTTTAAAGGTTTGTCAAACGTTGTTTCTCGTTGTATATCCTTTAATTCTAGAGTTAAATTGATAAATAACGTGTACGAATTTGTTTAACGCATTTGTTTTGGTTACTCGACGTCTCCGTTCTCTTGTAGCCTACATATTGCGTTTTTTTTTAAATTTGCTTACCGGGCTAAAGGTTAGCATGTTTAAAATACGTAAGTCGTTTTGTTCATCATATTTAAGTAGATAACTCATCAGTTGTTTGCATCAGAGCGATAATTTTTGAGATAGTTATTAAAACTGTTTAAAGGTTGTCAAACGTTGTTTCTCGTTGTATATCCTTTAATTCTAGAGTTAAATTGATAAATAACGTGTACGAATTTGTTTAACGCATTTGTTTTGGTTACTCGACGTCTCCGTTCTCTTGTAGCCTACATATTGCGTTTTTTTTTTAATTTGCTTACCGGGCTAAAGGTTAGCATGTTTAAAATACGTAAGTCGTTTTGTTCATCATATTTTAACTCATCAGTTGTTTGCATCAGAGCGATAATTTTTGAGATAGTTATTAAAACTGTTTAAAGGTTGTCAAACGTTGTTTCTCGTTGTATATCCTTTAATTCTAGAGTTAAATTGATAAATAACGTGTACGAATTTGTTTAACGCATTTGTTTTGGTTACTCGACGTCTCCGTTCTCTTGTAGCCTACATATTGCGTTTTTTTTTTAATTTGCTTACCGGGCTAAAGGTTAGCATGTTTAAAATACGTAAGTCGTTTTGTTCAACAAATTTAAGTAGATAACTCATCAGTTGTTTGCATCAGAGCGATAATTTTTGAGATAGTTATTAAAACTGTTTAAAGGTTGTCAAACGTTGTTTCTCGTTGTATATCCTTTAATTCTAGAGTTAAATTGATAAATAACGTGTACGAATTTGTTTAAACGCATTTGTTTTGGTTACTCGACGTCTCCGTTCTCTTGTAGCCTACATATTGCGTTTTTTTTTTTAATTTGCTTACCGGGCTAAAGGTTAGCATGTTTAAAATACGTAAGTCGTTTTTGTTCATCAAATTTAAGTAGATAACTCATCAGTTGTTTGCATCAGAGCGATAATTTTTGAGATAGTTATTAAAACTGTTTAAAGGTTGTCAAACGTTGTTTCTCGTTGTATATCCTTTAATTCTAGAGTTAAATTGATAAATAACGTGTACGAATTTGTTTAACGCATTTGTTTTGGTTACTCGACGTCTCCGTTCTCGTGTAGCCTACATATTGCGTTTTTTTTTAATTTGCTTACCGGGCTAAAGGTTAGCATGTTTAAAATACGTAAGTCGTTTTGCTCATCAAATTTAAGTAGATAACTCATCAGTTGTTTGCATCAGAGCGATAATTTTTGAGATAGTTATTAAAACTGTTTAAAGGTTGTCAAACGTTGTTTCTCGTTGTATATCCTTTAACTTCTAGAGTAAATTGATAAATAACGTGTACGAATTTGTTAACGCATTTGTTTTGGTTACTCGACGTCTCCGTTCTCTTGTACGCCTACATATTGCGTTTTTTTTTTATTTGCTTACCGGGCTAAAGGTTAGCATGTTTAAAATACGTAAGTCGTTTTGTTCATCATATTAAAGTAGATAACTCATCAGTTGTTTGCATCAGAGGCGATAATTTTTGAGATAGTTATAAAAAACTGTTAAAGGTTGTCAAACGTTGTTTCTCGTTGTATATCCTTTAATTCTAGAGTTAAATTGATAAACAAACGTGTACGAATTTGTTTAACGCATTTGTTTTGGTTACTCGACGTCTCCGTTCTCTTGTAGCCTACTATTGCGTTTTTTTTTTAATTGCTTACCGGGCTAAAGGTTAGCATGTTTAAAATACGTAAGTCGTTTTGTTCAACAAATTTAAGTAGATAACTCATCAGTTGTTTGCATCAGAGCGATAATTTTTGAGATAGTTATTAAAACTGTTTAAAGGTTGTCAAACGTTGTTTCTCGTTGTATATCCTTTAATTCTAGAGTTAAATTGATAAATAACGTGTACGAATTTGTTTAACGCATTTGTTTTGGTTACTCGACGTCTCCGTTCTCTTGTAGCCTACATATTGCGTTTTTTTTTTAATTTGCTTACCGGGCTAAAGGTTAGCATGTTTAAAATACGTAAGTCGTTTTGTTCATCAAATTTAAGTAGATAACTCATCAGTTGTTTGCATCAGAGCGATAATTTTTGAGATAGTTATTAAAACTGTTTAAAGGTTGTCAAACGTTGTTTCTCGTTGTATATCCTTTAATTCTAGAGTTAAATTGATAAAATAACGTGTACGAATTTGTTTAACGCATTTGTTTTGGTTACTCGACGTCTCCGTTCTGGTGTAGCCTACATATTGCGTTTTTTTTTTTAATTTGCTTACCGGGCTAAAGGTTAGCATGTTTAAAATACGTAAGTCGTTTTGTTCATCATATTTAAGTAGATAACTCATCAGTTGTTTGCATCAGAGCGATAATTTTTGAGATAGTTATTAAAACTGTTTAAAGGTTTGTCAAACGTTGTTTCTCGTTGTATATCCTTTAATTCTAGAGTTAAATTGATAAATAACGTGTACGAATTTGTTTAACGCATTTGTTTTGGTTACTCGACGTCTCCGTTCTCTTGTAGCCTACATATTGCGTTTTTTTTTAAATTTGCTTACCGGGCTAAAGGTTAGCATGTTTAAAATACGTAAGTCGTTTTGTTCATCATATTTAAGTAGATAACTCATCAGTTGTTTGCATCAGAGCGATAATTTTTGAGATAGTTATTAAAACTGTTTAAAGGTTGTCAAACGTTGTTTCTCGTTGTATATCCTTTAATTCTAGAGTTAAATTGATAAATAACGTGTACGAATTTGTTTAACGCATTTGTTTTGGTTACTCGACGTCTCCGTTCTCGTGTAGCCTACACATATTGCGTTTTTTTTTTAATTTGCTTACCGGGCTAAAGGTTAGCATGTTTAAAATACGTAAGTCGTTTTTGTTCATCATATTTAAGTAGATAACTCATCAGTTGTTTGCATCAGAGCGATAATTTTTGAGATAGTTATTAAAACTGTTTAAAGGTTGTCAAACGTTGTTTCTCGTTGTATATCCTTTAATTCTAGAGTTAAATTGATAAATAACGTGTACGAATTTGTTTAACGCATTTGTTTTGGTTACTCGACGTCTCCGTTCTCTTGTAGCCTACATATTGCGTTTTTTTTTTTAATTTGCTTACCGGGCTAAAGGTTAGCATATTTAAAATACGTAAGTCGTTTTGTTCATCAAATTTAAGTAGATAACTCATCAGTTGTTTGCATCAGAGCGATAATTTTTGAGATAGTTATTAAAACTGTTTAAAGGTTGTCAAACGTTGTTTCTCGTTGTATATCCTTTAATTCTAGAGTTAAATTGATAAATAACGTGTACGAATTTGTTTAACGCATTTGTTTTGGTTACTCGACGTCTCCGTTCTCGTGTAGCCTACATATTGCGTTTTTTTTTTAATTTGCTTACCGGGCTAAAGGTTAGCATGTTTAAAATACGTAAGTCGTTTTGTTCATCAAATTTAAGTAGATAACTCATCAGTTGTTTGCATCAGAGCAATAATTTTTGAGATAGTTATTAAAACGTTTAAAGGTTGTCAAACGTTGTTTCTCGTTGTATATCCTTTAATTCTAGAGTTAAATTGATAAATAACGTGTACGAATTTGTTTAACGCATTTGTTTTGGTTACTCGACGTCTCCGTTCTCGTGTAGCCTACATATTGCGTTTTTTTTTTTAATTTGCTTACCGGGCTAAAGGTTAGCATGTTTAAAATACGTAAGTCGTTTTGTTCATCATATTTAAGTAGATAACTCATCAGTTGTTTGCATCAGAGCGATAATTTTTTGAGATAGTTATTAAAACTGTTTAAAGGTTGTCAAACGTTGTTTCTCGTTGTATATCCTTTAATTCTAGAGTTAAATTGATAAATAACGTGTACGAATTTGTTTAACGCATTTGTTTTGGTTACTCGACGTCTCCGTTCTCTTGTAGCCTACATATTGCGTTTTTTTTTAATTTGCTTACCGGGCTAAAGGTTAGCATGTTTAAAATACGTAAGTCGTTTTGTTCATCAAATTTAAGTAGATAACTCATCAGTTGTTTGCATCAGAGCGATAATTTTTGAGATAGTTATTAAAACTGTTTAAAGGTTATCAAACGTTGTTTCTCGTTGTATATCCTTTAATTCTAGAGTTAAATTGATAAATAACGTGTACGAATTTGTTTAACGCATTTGTTTTGGTTACTCGACGTCTCCGTTCTCGTGTAGCCTACATATTGCGTTTTTTTTTTAATTTGCTTACCGGGCTAAAGGTTAGCATGTTTAAAATACGTAAGTCGTTTTGTTCATCAAATTTAAGTAGATAACTCATCAGTTGTTTGCATCAGAGCGATAATTTTTGAGATAGTTATTAAACTGTTTAAAGGTTGTCAAACGTTGTTTCTCGTTGTATATCATTTAATTCTAGAGTTAAATTGATAAATAACGTGTACGAATTTGTTTAACGCATTTGTTTTGGTTACTCGACGTCTCCGTTCTCTTGTAGCCTACATATTGCGTTTTTCTTTTTAATTTGCTTACCGGGCTAAAGGTTAGCATGTTTAAAATACGTAAGTCGTTTTGTTCAACAAATTTAAGTAGATAACTCATCAGTTGTTTGCATCAGAGCGATAATTTTTGAGATAGTTATTAAAGCTGTTTAAAGGTTGTCAAACGTTGTTTCTCGTTGTATATCCTTTAATTCTAGAGTTAAATTGATAAATAACGTGTACGAATTTGTTTAACGCATTTGTTTTGGTTACTCGACGTCTCCGTTCTCTTGTAGCCTACATATTGCGTTTTTTTTTTAAATTTGCTTACCGGGCTAAAGGTTAGCATGTTTAAAATACGTAAGTCGTTTTGTTCATCAAATTTAAGTAGATAACTCATCAGTTGTTTGCATCAGAGCGATAATTTTTGAGATAGTTATTAAAACTGTTTAAAGGTTGTCAAACGTTGTTTCTCGTTGTATATCCTTTAATTCTAGAGTTAAATTGATAAATAACGTGTACGAATTTGTATAACGCATTTGTTTTGGTTACTTGACGTCTCCGTTCTCGTGTAGCCTACGTATTGCGTTTTTTTTTTTAATTTGCTTACCGGGCTAAAGGTTAGCATGTTTAAAATACGTAAGTCGTTTTGTTCATCATATTTAAGTAGATAACTCATCAGTTGTTTGCATCAGAGCGATAATTTTTGAGATAATTATTAAAACTGTTTAAAGGTTGTCAAACGTTGTTTCTCGTTGTATATCCTTAATTCTAGAGTTAAATTGATAAATAACGTGTACGAATTTGTTTAACGCATTTGTTTTGGTTACTCGACGTCTCCGTTCTCTTGTAGCCTAGATATTGCGTTTTTTTTTTTAATTTGCTTACCGGGCTAAAGGTTAGCATGTTTAAAATACGTAAGTCGTTTTGTTCATCAAATTTAAGTAGATAACTCATCAGTTGTTTGCATCAGAGCGACAATTTTTGAGATAGTTATTAAAACTGTTTAAAGGTTGTCAAACGTTGTTTCTCGTTGTATATCCTTTAATTCTAGAGTTAAATTGATAAATAACGTGTACGAATTTGTTTAACGCATTTGTTTTGGTTACTCGACGTCTCCGTTCTCGTGTAGCCTACATATTGCGTTTTTTTTTAATTTTCTTACCGGGCTAAAGGTTAGCATGTTTAAAATACGTAAGTCCTTTTGTTCATCAAATTTAAGTAGATAACTCATCAGTTGTTTGCATCAGAGGGATAATTTTTGAGATAGTTATTAAAACTGTTTAAAGGTTGTCAAACGTTGTTTCTCGTTGTATATCCTTTAATTCTAGAGTTAAATTGATAAATAACGTGTACGAATTTGTTTAACGCATTTGTTTTGGTTACTCGACGTCTCCGTTCTCGTGTAGCCTACATATTGCGTTTTTTTTTTAATTTTCTTACCGGGCTAAAGGTTAGCATGTTTAAAATACGTAAGTCCTTTTGTTCATCAAATTTAAGTAGATAACTCATTAGTTGTTTGCATCAGAGCGATAATTTTTGAGATAGTTATTAAAACTGTTTAAAGGTTGTCAAACGTTGTTTCTCGTTGTATATCCTTTAATTCTAGAGTTAAATTGATAAATAACGTGTACGAATTTGTTTAACGCATTTGTTTTGGTTACTCGACGTCTCCGTTCTCGTGTAGCCCTACATATTGCGTTTTTTTTTTTTAATTTGCTTACCGGGCTAAAGGTTAGCATGTTTAAAATACGTAAGTCGTTTTGTTCATCATATTTAAGTAGATAACTCATCAGTTGTTTGCATCAGAGCGATAATTTTTGAGATAGTTATTAAAACTGTTTAAAGGTTGTCAAACGTTGTTTCTCGTTGTATATCCTTTAATTCTAGAGTTAAATTGATAAATAACGTGTACGAATTTGTTTAACGCATTTGTTTTGGTTACTCGACGTCTCCGTTCTCGTGTACCCTACATATTGCGTTTTTTTTTTTATTTTGCTTACCGGGCTAAAGGTTAGCATGTTTAAAATACGTAAGTCGTTTTGTTCATCAAATTTAAGTAGATAACTCGTCAGTTGTTTGCATCAGAGCGCAAATTTTTGAGATAGTTATTAAAACTGTTTAAAGGTTGTCAAACGTTGTTTCTCGTTGTATATCCTTTAATTCTAGAGTTAAATTGATAAATAACGTGTACGAATTTGTTTAACGCATTTCTTTTGGTTACTCGACGTCTCCGTTCTCTTGTAGCCTACATATTGCGTTTTTTTTTTTAATTTGCTTACCGGGCTAAAGGTTAGCATGTTTAAAATACGTAAGTCGTTTTGTTCATCATATTTAAGTAGATAACTCATCAGTTGTTTGCATCAGAGCGATAATTTTTGAGATAGTTATTAAAACTGTTTAAAGGTTGTCAAACGTTGTTTCTCGTTGTATATCCTTTAATTCTAGAGTTAAATTGATAAATAACGTGTACGAATTTGTTTAACGCATTTGTTTTGGTTACTCGACGTCTCCGTTCTCTTGTAGCCTAGATATTGCGTTTTTTTTTTAATTTGCTTACCGGGCTAAAGGTTAGCATGTTTAAAATACGTAAGTCGTTTTGTTCATCAAATTTAAGTAGATAACTCATCAGTTGTTTGCATCAGAGCGACAATTTTTGAGATAGTTATTAAAACTGTTTAAAGGTTGTCAAACGTTGTTTCTCGTTGTATATCCTTTAATTCTAGAGTTAAATTGATAAATAACGTGTACGAATTTGTTTAACGCATTTGTTTTGGTTACTCGACGTCTCCGTTCTCGTGTAGCCTACATATTGCGTTTTTTTTTTAATTTTCTTACCGGGCTAAAGGTTAGCATGTTTAAAATACGTAAGTCCTTTTGTTCATCAAATTTAAGTAGATAACTCATCAGTTGTTTGCATCAGAGGGATAATTTTTGAGATAGTTATTAAAACTGTTTAAAGGTTGTCAAACGTTGTTTCTCGTTGTATATCCTTTAATTCTAGAGTTAAATTGATAAATAACGTGTACGAATTTGTTTAACGCATTTGTTTTGGTTACTCGACGTCTCCGTTCTCGTGTAGCCTACATATTGCGTTTTTTTTTAATTTGCTTACCGGGCTAAAGGTTAGCATGTTTAAAATACGTAAGTCGTTTTGTTCATCATATTTAAGTAGATAACTCATCAGTTGTTTGCATCAGAGCGATAATTTTTGAGATAGTTATTAAAACTGTTTAAAGGTTGTCAAACGTTGTTTCTCGTTGTATATCCTTTAATTCTAGAGTTAAATTGATAAATAACGTGTACGAATTTGTTTAACGCATTTGTTTTGGTTACTTGACGTCTCCGTTCTCGTGTAGCCTACATATTGCGTTTTTTTTTTAATTTGCTTACCGGGCTAAAGGTTAGCATGTTTAAAATACGTAAGTCGTTTTGTTCATCAAATTTAAGTAGATAACTCATCAGTTGTTTGCATCAGAGCGATAATTTTTGAGATAGTTATTAAAACTGTTTAAAGGTTGTCAAACGTTGTTTCTCGTTGTATATCCTTTAATTCTAGAGTTAAATTGATAAATAACGTGTACGAATTTGTTTAACGCATTTGTTTTGGTTACTCGACGTCTCCGTTCTCGTGTAGCCTACATATTGCGTTTTTTTTTTTTAATTTGCTTACCGGGCTAAAGGTTAGCATGTTTAAAATACGTAAGTCGTTTTGTTCATCAAATTTAAGTAGATAACTCGTCAGTTGTTTGCATCAGAGCGACAATTTTTGAGATAGTTATTAAAACTGTTTAAAGGTTGTCAAACGTTGTTTCTCGTTGTATATCCTTTAATTCTAGAGTTAAATTGATAAATAACGTGTACGAATTTGTTTAACGCATTTGTTTTGGTTACTCGACGTCTCCGTTCTCGTGTAGCCTACATATTGCGTTTTTTTTTTAATTTGCTTACCGGGTTAAAGGTTAGCATGTTTAAAATACGTAAGTCGTTTTGTTCATCAAATTTAAGTAGATAACTCATCAGTTGTTTGCATCAGAGCGACAATTTTTGAGATAGTTATTAAAACTGTTTAAAGGTTGTCAAACATTGTTTCTCGTTGTATATCCTTTAATTCTAGAGTTAAATTGATAAATAACGTGTACGAATTTGTTTAACGCATTTGTTTTGGTTACTCGACGTCTCCGTTCTCGTGTAGCCTACATATTGCGTTTTTTTTTTTAATTTGCTTACCGGGCTAAAGGTTAGCATGTTTAAAATACGTAAGTCGTTTTGTTCATCAAATTTAAGTAGATAACTCTTCAGTTGTTTGCATCAGAGCGATAATTTTTGAGATAGTTATTAAAACTGTTTAAAGGTTGTCAAACGTTGTTTCTCGTTGTATATCCTTTAATTCTAGAGTTAAATTGATAAATAACGTGTACGAATTTGTTTAACGCATTTGTTTTGGTTACTTGACGTCTCCGTTCTCGTGTAGCCTACATATTGCGTTTTTTTTTAATTTGCTTACCGGGCTAAAGGTTAGCATGTTTAAAATACGTAAGTCGTTTTGTTCATCAAATTTAAGTAGATAACTCATCAGTTGTTTGCATCAGAGCGACAATTTTTGAGATAGTTATTAAAACTGTTTAAAGGTTGTCAAACGTTGTTTCTCGTTGTATATCCTTTAATTCTAGAGTTAAATTGATAAATAACGTGTACGAATTTGTTTAACGCATTTGTTTTGGTTACTCGACGTCTCCGTTCTCTTGTAGCCTACATATTGCGTTTTTTTTTAATTTGCTTACCTGGCTAAAGGTTAGCATGTTTAAAATACGTAAGTCGTTTTGTTCATCATATTTAAGTAGATAACTCATCAGTTGTTTGCATCAGAGCGATAATTTTTGAGATAGTTATTAAAACTGTTTAAAGGTTGTCAAACGTTGTTTCTCGTTGTATATCCTTTAATTCTAGAGTTAAATTGATAAATAACGTGTACGAATTTGCTTAACGCATTTGTTTTGGTTACTCGACGTCTCCGTTCTCGTGTAGCCTACATATTGCGTTTTTTTTTTAATTTGCTTACCGGGCTAAAGGTTAGCATGTTTAAAATACGTAAGTCGTTTTGTTTTTAAGTAGATAACTCATCAGTTGTTTGCATCAGAGCGATAATTTTTGAGATAGTTATTAAAACTGTTTAAAGGTTGTCAAACGTTGTTTCTCGTTGTATATCCTTTAATTCTAGAGTTAAATTGATAAATAACGTGTACGAATTTGTTTAACGCATTTGTTTTGGCTACTCGACGTCTCCGTTCTCTTGTAGCCTACATATTGCGTTTTTTTTTTAATTTGCTTACCGGGCTAAAGGTTAGCATGTTTAAAATACGTAAGTCGTTTTGTTCATCAAATTTAAGTAGATAACTCATCAGTTGTTTGCATCAGAGCGATAATTTTTGAGATAGTTATTAAAACTGTTTAAAGGTTGTCAAACGTTGTTTCCCGTTGTATATCCTTTAATTCTAGAGTTAAATTCATAAATAACGTGTACGAATTTGTTTAACGCATTTGTTTTGGTTACTCGACGTCTCCGTTCTCGTGTAGCCTACATATTGCGTTTTTTTTTTTAATTTGCTTACCGGGCTAAAGGTTAGCATGTTTAAAATACGTAAGTCGTTTTGTTCATCAAATTTAAGTAGATAACTCATCAGTTGTTTGCATCAGAGCGATAATTTTTGAGATAGTTATTAAAACTGTTTAAAGGTTGTCAAACGTTGTTTCTCGTTGTATATCCTTTAATTCTAGAGTTAAATTGATAAATAACGTGTACGAATTTGTTTAACGCATTTGTTTTGGTTACTCGACGTCTCCGTTCTCTTGTAGCCTACATATTGCGTTTTTTTTTTTAATTTGCTTACCGGGCTAAAGGTTAGCATGTTTAAAATACGTAAGTCGTTTTGTTCATCATATTTAAGTAGATAACTCATCAGTTGTTTGCATCAGAGCGATAATTTTTGAGATAGTTATTAAAACTGTTTAAAGGTTGTCAAACGTTGTTTCTCGTTGTATATCCTTTAATTCTAGAGTTAAATTGATAAATAACGTGTACGAATTTGTTTAACGCATTTGTTTTGGTTACTCGACGTCTCCGTTCTCGTGTAGCCTACATATTGCTTTTTTTTTTTAATTTGCTTACCGGGCTAAAGGTTAGCATGTTTAAAATACGTAAGTCGTTTTGTTCATCAAATTTAAGTAGATAACTCATCAGTTGTTTGCATCAGAGCGACAATTTTTGAGATAGTTATTAAAACTGTTTAAAGGTTGTCAAACGTTGTTTCTCGTTGTATATCCTTTAATTCTAGAGTTAAATTGATAAATAACGTGTACGAATTTGTTTAACGCATTTGTTTTGGTTACTCGACGTCTCCGTTCTCGTGTAGCCTACATATTGCGTTTTTTTTTTAATTTGCTTACCGGGCTAAAGGTTAGCATGTTTAAAATACGTAAGTCGTTTTGTTCAACAAATTTAAGTAGATAACTCATCAGTTGTTTGCATCAGAGCGATAATTTTTGAGATAGTTATTAAAACTGTTTAAAGGTTGTCAAACGTTGTTTCTCGTTGTATATCCTTTAATTCTAGAGTTAAATTGATAAATAACGTGTACGAATTTGTTTAACGAATTTGTTTTGGTTACTCGACGTCTCCGCTCTCGTGTAGCCTACATATTGCGTTTTTTTTTTAATTTGCTTACCGGGCTAAAGGTTAGCATGTTTAAAATACGTAAGTCGTTTTGTTCATCAAATTTAAGTAGATAACTCATCAGTTGTTTGCATCAGAGCGATAATTTTTGAGATAGTTATTAAAACTGTTTAAAGGTTGTCTAACGTTGTTTCTCGTTGTATATCCTTTAATTCTAGAGTTAAATTGATAAATAACGCGTACGAATTTGTTTAACGCATTTGTTTTGGTTACTCGACGTCTCCGTTCTCGTGTAGCCTACATATTGCGTTTTTTTTTAAATTTGCTTACCGGGCTAAAGGTTAGCATGTTTAAAATACGTAAGTCGTTTTGTTCATCAAATTTAAGTAGATAACTCATCAGTTGTTTGCATCAGAGCGATAATTTTTGAGATAGTTATTAAAACTGTTTAAAGGTTGTCAAACGTTGTTTCTCGTTGTATATCCTTTAATTCTAGAGTTAAATTGATAAATAACGTGTACGAATTTGTTTAACGCATTTGTTTTGGTTACTCGACGTCTCCGTTCTCGTGTAGCCTACATATTGCGTTTTTTTTTTAATTTGCTTACCGGGCTAAAGGTTAGCATGTTTAAAATACGTAAGTCGTTTTGTTCATCAAATTTAAGTAGATAACTCATCAGTTGTTTGCATCAGAGCGATAATTTTTGAGATAGTTATTAAAACTGTTTAAAGGTTGTCAAACGTTGTTTCTCGTTGTATATCCTTTAATTCTAGAGTTAAATTGATAAAAACCGTGTACGAATTTGTTTAACGCATTTGTTTTGGTTACTCGACGTCTCCGTTCTCGTGTAGCCTACATATTGCGTTTTTTTTTTAATTTGCTTACCGGGCTAAAGGTTAGCATGTTTAAAATACGTAAGTCGTTTTGTTCATCAAATTTAAGTAGATAACTCATCAGTTGTTTGCATCAGAGCGATAATTTTTGAGATAGTTATTAAAACTGTTTAAAGGTTGTCAAACGTTGTTTCTCGTTGTATATCCTTTAATTCTAGAGTTAAATTGATAAATAACGTGTACGAATTTGTTTAACGCATTTGTTTTGGTTACTCGACGTCTCCGTTCTCGTGTAGCCTACATATTGCGTTTTTTTTTTAATTTGCTTACCGGGCTAAAGGTTAGCATGTTTAAAATACGTAAGTCGTTTTGTTCATCATATTTAAGTAGATAACTCATCAGTTGTTTACATCAGAGCGATAATTTTTGAGATAGTTATTAAAACTGTTTAAAGGTTGTCAAACGTTGTTTCTCGTTGTATATCCTTTAATTCTAGAGTTAAATTGATAAATAACGTGTACGAATTTGTTTAACGCATTTGTTTTGGTTACTCGACGTCTCCGTTCTCGTGTAGCCTACATATTGCGTTTTTTTTTTAATTTGCTTACCGGGCTAAAGGTTAGCATGTTTAAAATACGTAAGTCGTTTTGTTCATCAAATTTAAGTAGATAACTCATCAGTTGTTTGCATCAGAGCGACAATTTTTGAGATAGTTATTAAAACTGTTTAAAGGTTGTCAAACGTTGTTTCTCGTTGTATATCCTTTAATTCTAGAGTTAAATTGATAAATAACGTGTACGAATTTGTTTAACGCATTTGTTTTGGTTACTCGACGTCTCCGTTCTCGTGTAGCCTACATATTGCGTTTTTTTTTTAATTTGCTTACCGGGCTAAAGGTTAGCATGTTTAAAATACGTAAGTCGTTTTGTTCATCAAATTTAAGTAGATAACTCATCAGTTGTTTGCATCAGAGCGATAATTTTTGAGATAGTTATTAAAACTGTTTAAAGGTTGTCAAACGTTGTTTCTCGTTGTATATCCTTTAATTCTAGAGTTAAATTGATAAATAACGTGTACGAATTTGTTTAACGCATTTGTTTTGGTTACTCGACGTCTCCGTTCTCTTGTAGCCTACATATTGCGTTTTTTTTTTAATTTGCTTACCGGGCTAAAGGTTAGCATGTTTAAAATACGTAAGTCGTTTTGTTCATCATATTTAAGTAGATAACTCATCAGTTGTTTGCATCAGAGCGATAATTTTTGAGATAGTTATTAAAACTGTTTAAAGGTTGTCAAACGTTGTTTCTCGTTGTATATCCTTTAATTCTAGAGATAAATTGATAAATAACGTGTACGAATTTGTTTAACGCATTTGTTTTGGTTACTCGACGTCTCCGTTCTCGTGTAGCCTACATATTGCGTTTTTTTTTTTTTTAATTTGCTTACCGGGCTAAAGGTTAGCATGTTTAAAATACGTAAGTCGTTTGTTCATCAAATTTAAGTAGATAACTCATCAGTTGTTTGCATCAGAGCGATAATTTTTGAGATAGTTATTAAAACTGTTTAAAGGTTGTCAAACGTTGTTTCTCGTTGTATATCCTTTAATTCTAGAGTTAAATTGATAAATAACGTGTACGAATTTGTTTAACGCATTTGTTTTGGTTACTCGACGTCTCCGTTCTCGTGTAGCCTACATATTGCGTTTTTTTTTTAATTTGCTTACCGGGCTAAAGGTTAGCATGTTTAAAATACGTAAGTCGTTTTGTTCATCATATTTAAGTAGATAACTCATCAGTTGTTTGCATCAGAGCGATAATTTTTGAGATAGTTATTAAAACTGTTTAAAGGTTGTCAAACGTTGTTTCTCGTTGTATATCCTTTAATTCTAGAGTTAAATTGATAAATAACGTGTACGAATTTGTTTAACGCATTTGTTTTGGTTACTCGACGTCTCCGTTCTCGTGTAGCCTACATATTGCGTTTTTTTTTAATTTGCTTACCGGGCTAAAGGTTAGCATGTTTAAAATACGTAAGTCGTTTTGTTCATCAAATTTAAGTAGATAACTCATCAGTTGTTTCCATCAGAGCGACAATTTTTGAGATAGTTATTAAAACTGTTTAAAGGTTGTCCAACGTTGTTTCTCGTTGTACATCCTTTAATTCTAGAGTTAAATTGATAAATAACGTGTACGAATTTGTTTAACGCATTTGTTTTGGTTACTCGACGTCTCCGTTCTCGTGTAGCCTACATATTGCGTTTTTTTTTTTAATTTGCTTACCGGGCTAAAGGTTAGCATGTTTAAAATACGTAAGTCGTTTTGTTCAACAAATTTAAGTAGATAACTCATCAGTTGTTTGCATCAGAGCGATAATTTTTGAGATAGTTATTAAAACTGTTTAAAGGTTGTCAAACGTTGTTTCTCGTTGTATATCCTTTAATTCTAGAGTTAATTTGATAAATAACGTGTACGAATTTGTTTAACGCATTTCTTTTGGTTACTCGACGTCTCCGTTCTCGTGTAGCCTACATATTGCGTTTTTTTTTTAATTTGCTTACCGGGCTAAAGGTTAGCATGTTTAAAATACGTAAGTCGTTTTGTTCATCAAATTTAAGTAGATAACTCATCAGTTGTTTGCATCAGAGCGACAATTTTTGAGATAGTTATTAAAACTGTTTAAAGGTTGTCAAACGTTGTTTCTCGTTGTATATCCTTTAATTCTAGAGTTAAATTGATAAATAACGTGTACGAATTTGTTTAACGCATTTCTTTTGGTTACTCGACGTCTCCGTTCTCGTGTAGCCTACATATTGCGTTTTTTTTTTAATTTGCTTACCGGGCTAAAGGTTAGCATGTTTAAAATACGTAAGTCGTTTTGTTCATCATATTTAAGTAGATAACTCATCAGTTGTTTGCATCAGAGCGATAATTTTTGAGATAGTTATTAAAACTGTTTAAAGGTTTGTCAAACGTTGTTTCTCGTTGTATATCCTTTAATTCTAGAGTTAAATTGATAAATAACGTGTACGAATTTGTTTAACGCATTTGTTTTGGTTACTCGACGTCTCCGTTCTCTTGTAGCCTACATATTGCGTTTTTTTTTTAATTTGCTTACCGGGCTAAAGGTTAGCATGTTTAAAATACGTAAGTCGTTTTGTTCATCATATTTAAGTAGATAACTCATCAGTTGTTTGCATCAGAGCGATAATTTTTGTGATAGTTATTAAAACTGTTTAAAGGTTGTCAAACGTTGTTTCTCGTTGTATATCCTTTAATTCTAGAGTTAAATTGATAAATAACGTGTACGAATTTGTTTAACGCATTTGTTTTGGTTACTCGACGTCTCCGTTCTCGTGTAGCCTACATATTGCGTTTTTTTTTAATTTGCTTACCGGGCTAAAGGTTAGCATGTTCAAAATACGTAAGTCGTTTTGTTCATCAAATTTAAGTAGATAACTCATCAGTTGTTTGCATCAGAGCGACAATTTTTGAGATAGTTATTAAAACTGTTTAAAGGTTGTCCAACGTTGTTTCTCGTTGTACATCCTTTAATTCTAGAGTTAAATTGATAAATAACGTGTACGAATTTGTTTAACGCATTTGTTTTGGTTACTCGACGTCTCCGTTCTCGTGTAGCCTACATATTGCGTTTTTTTTTTTTAATTTGCTTACCGGGCTAAAGGTTAGCATGTTTAAAATACGTAAGTCGTTTTGTTCAACAAATTTAAGTAGATAACTCATCAGTTGTTTGCATCAGAGCGATAATTTTTGAGATAGTTATTAAAACTGTTTAAAGGTTGTCAAACGTTGTTTCTCGTTGTATATCCTTTAATTCTAGAGTTAAATTGATAAATAACGTGTACGAATTTGTTTAACGCATTTGTTTTGGTTACTCGACGTCTCCGTTATCGTGTAGCCTACATATTGCGTTTTTTTTTTATTTGCTTACCGGGCTAAAGGTTAGCATGTTTAAAATACGTAAGTCGTTTTGTTCATCAAATTTAAGTAGATAACTCATCAGTTGTTTGCATCAGAGCGATAATTTTTGAGATAGTTATTAAAACTGTTTAAAGGTTGTCAAACGTTGTTTCTCGTTGTATATCCTTTAATTCTAGAGTTAAATTGATAAATAACGTGTACGAATTTGTTTAACGCATTTGTTTTGGTTACTCGACGTCTCCGTTCTCTTGTAGCCTACATATTGCGTTTTTTTTTTAATTTGCTTACCGGGCTAAAGATTAGCATGTTTAAAATACGTAAGTCGTTTTGTTCATCACATTTAAGTAGATAACTCATCAGTTGTTTGCATCAGAGCGATAATTTTTGAGATAGTTATTAAAACTGTTTAAAGGTTGTCAAACGTTGTTTCTCGTTGTATATCCTTTAATTCTAGAGTTAAGTTGATAAATAACGTGTACGAATTTGTTTAACGCATTTGTTTTGGTTACTCGACGTCTCCGTTCTCATGTAGCCTACATATTGCGTTTTTTTTTTAATTTGCTTACCGGGCTAAAGGTTAGCATGTTTAAAATACGTAAGTCGTTTTGTTCATCAAATTTAAGTAGATAACTCATCAGTTGTTTGCATCAGAGCGATAATTTTTGAGATATTTATTAAAACTGTTTAAAGGTTGTCAAACGTTGTTTCTCGTTGTATATCCTTTAATTCTAGAGTTAAATTGATAAATAACGTGTACGAATTTGTTTAACGCATTTGTTTTGGTTACTCGACGTCTCCGTTCTCTTGTAGCCTACATATTGCGTTTTTTTTTAATTTGCCTACCGGGCTAAAGATTAGCATGTTTAAAATACGTAAGTCGTTTTGTTCATCACATTTAAGTAGATAACTCATCAGTTGTTTGCATCAGAGCGATAATTTTTGAGATAGTTATTAAAACTGTTTAAAGGTTGTCAAACGTTGTTTCTCGTTGTATATCCTTTAATTCTAGAGTTAAATTGATAAATAACGTGTACGAATTTGTTTAACGCATTTGTTTTGGTTACTCGACGTCTCCGTTCTCATGTAGCCTACATATTGCGTTTTTTTTTTAATTTGCTTACCGGGCTAAAGGTTAGCATGTTTAAAATACGTAAGTCGTTTTGTTCATCAAATTTAAGTAGATAACTCATCAGTTGTTTGCATCAGAGCGATAATTTTTGAGATAGTTATTAAAACTGTTTAAAGGTTGTCAAACGTTGTTTCTCGTTGTATATCCTTTAATTCTAGAGTTAAATTGATAAATAACGTGTACGAATTTGTTTAACGCATTTGTTTTGGTTACTCGACGTCTCCGTTCTCTTGTAGCCTACATATTGCGTTTTTTTTTAATTTGCTTACAGGGCTAAAGGTTAGCATGTTTAAAATACGTAAGTCGTTTTGTTCATCAAATTTAAGTAGATAACTCATCAGTTGTTTGCATCAGAGCGATAATTTTTGAGATAGTTATTAAAACTGTTTAAAGGTTGTCAAACGTTGTTTCTCGTTGTATATCCTTTAATTCTAGAGTTAAATTGATAAATAACGTGTACGAATTTGTTTAACGCATTTGTTTTGGTTACTCGACGTCTCCGTTCTCGTGTAGCCTACATATTGCGTTTTTTTTTAATTTGCTTACCGGGCTAAAGGTTAGCATGTTTAAAATACGTAAGTCGTTTTGTTCATCAAATTTAAGTAGATAACTCATCAGTTGTTTGCATCAGAGCGATAATTTTTGAGATAGTTATTAAAACTGTTTAAAGGTTGTCAAACGTTGTTTCTCGTTGTATATCCTTTAATTCTAGAGTTAAATTGATAAATAACGTGTACGAATTTGTTTAACGCATTTGTTTTGGTTACTCGACGTCTCCGTTCTCATGTAGCCTACATATTGCGTTTTTTTTTTAATTTGCTTACCGGGCTAAAGGTTAGCATGTTTAAAATACGTAAGTCGTTTTGTTCATCAAATTTAAGTAGATAACTCATCAGTTGTTTGCATCAGAGCGATAATTTTTGAGATAGTTATTAAAACTGTTTAAAGGTTGTCAAACGTTGTTTCTCGTTGTATATCCTTTAATTCTAGAGTTAAATTGATAAATAACGTGTACGAATTTGTTTAACGCATTTGTTTTGGTTACTCGACGTCTCCGTTCTCATGTAGCCTACATATTGCGTTTTTTTTTTAATTTGCTTACCGGGCTAAAGGTTAGCATGTTTAAAATACGTAAGTCGTTTTGTTCATCAAATTTAAGTAGATAACTCATCAGTTGTTTGCATCAGAGCGATAATTTTTGAGATAGTTATTAAAACTGTTTAAAGGTTGTCAAACGTTGTTTCTCGTTGTATATCCTTTAATTCTAGAGTTAAATTGATAAATAACGTGTACGAATTTGTTTAACGCATTTGTTTTGGTTACTCGACGTCTCCGTTCTCTTGTAGCCTACATATTGCGTTTTTTTTTTTAATTTGCTTACCGGGCTAAAGGTTAGCATGTTTAAAATACGTAAGTCGTTTTGTTCATCATATTTAAGTAGATAACTCATCAGTTGTTTGCATCAGAGCGATAATTTTTGAGATAGTTATTAAAACTGTTTAAAGGTTGTCAAACGTTGTTTCTCGTTGTATATCCTTTAATTCTAGAGTTAAATTGATAAATAACGTGTACGAATTTGTTTAACGCATTTGTTTTGGTTACTCGACGTCTCCGTTCTCGTGTAGCCTACATATTGCGTTTTTTTTTTAATTTGCTTACCGGGCTAAAGGTTAGCATGTTTAAAATACGTAAGTCGTTTTGTTCATCAAATTTAAGTAGATAACTCATCAGTTGTTTGCATCAGAGCGATAATTTTTGAGATAGTTATTAAAACTGTTTAAAGGTTGTCAAACGTTGTTTCTCGTTGTATATCCTTTAATTCTAGAGTTAAATTGATAAATAACGTGTACGAATTTGTTTAACGCATTTGTTTTGGTTACTCGACGTCTCCGTTCTCTTGTAGCCTACATATTGCGTCTTTTTTTAAATTTGCTTACCGGGCTAAAGGTTAGCATGTTTAAAATACGTAAGTCGTTTTGTTCAACAAATTTAAGTAGATAACTCATCAGTTGTTTGCATCAGAGCGATAATTTTTGAGATAGTTATTAAAACTGTTTAAAGGTTGTCAAACGTTGTTTCTCGTTGTATATCCTTTAATTCTAGAGTTAAATTGATAAAAACCGTGTACGAATTTGTTTAACGCATTTGTTTTGGTTACTCGACGTCTCCGTTCTCGTGTAGCCTACATATTGCGTTTTTTTTTTAATTTGCTTACCGGGCTAAAGGTTAGCATGTTAAAATACGTAAGTCGTTTTGTTCATCATATTTAAGTAGATAACTCATCAGTTGTTTGCATCAGAGCGATAATTTTTGAGATAGTTATTAAAACTGTTTAAAGGTTGTCAAACGTTGTTTCTCGTTGTATATCCTTTAATTCTAGAGTTAAGTTGATAAATAACGTGTACGAATTTGTTTAACGCATTTGTTTTGGTTACTCGACGTCTCCGTTCTCGTGTAGCCTACATATTGCGTTTTTTTTTTAATTTGCTTACCGGGCTAAAGGTTAGCATGTTTAAAATACGTAAGTCGTTTTGTTCATCAAATTTAAGTAGATAACTCATCAGTTGTTTGCATCAGAGCGATAATTTTTGAGATAGTTATTAAAACTGTTTAAAGGTTGTCAAACGTTGTTTCTCGTTGTATATCCTTTAATTCTAGAGTTAAATTGATAAATAACGTGTACGAATTTGTTTAACGCATTTGTTTTGGTTACTCGACGTCTCCGTTCTCGTGTAGCCTACATATTGCGTTTTTTTTTTAATTTGCTTACCGGGCTAAAGGTTAGCATGTTTAAAATACGTAAGTCGTTTTGTTCATCATATTTAAGTAGATAACTCATCAGTTGTTTGCATCAGAGCGATAATTTTTGAGATAGTTATTAAAACTGTTTAAAGGTTGTCAAACGTTGTTTTTCGTTGTATATCCTTTAATTCTAGAGTTAAATTGATAAATAACGTGTACGAATTTGTTTAACGCATTTGTTTTGGTTACTCGACGTCTCCGTTCTCGTGTAGCCTACATATTGCGTTTTTTTTTTAATTTGCTTACCGGGCTAAAGGTTAGCATGTTTAAAATACGTAAGTCGTTTTGTTCATCAAATTTAAGTAGATAACTCATCAGTTGTTTGCATCAGAGCGACAATTTTTGAGATAGTTATTAAAACTGTTTAAAGGTTGTCAAACGTTGTTTCTCGTTGTATATCCTTTAATTCTAGAGTTAAATTGATAAATAACGTGTACGAATTTGTTTAACGCATTTGTTTTGGTTACTCGACGTCTCCGTTCTCGTGTAGCCTACATATTGCGTTTTTTTTTTAAATTTGCTTACCGGGCTAAAGGTTAGCATGTTTAAAATACGTAAGTCGTTTTGTTCATCAAATTTAAGTAGATAACTCATCAGTTGTTTGCATCAGAGCGATAATTTTTGAGATAGTTATTAAAACTGTTTAAAGGTTGTCAAACGTTGTTTCTCGTTGTATATCCTTTAATTCTAGAGTTAAATTGATAAATAACGTGTACGAATTTGTTTAACGCATTTGTTTTGGTTACTCGACGTCTCCGTTCTCTTGTAGCCTACATATTGCGTTTTTTTTTTTAATTTGCTTACCGGGCTAAAGGTTAGCATGTTTAAAATACGTAAGTCGTTTTGTTCATCATATTTAAGTAGATAACTCATCAGTTGTTTGCATCAGAGCGATAATTTTTGAGATAGTTATTAAAACTGTTTAAAGGTTGTCAAACGTTGTTTCTCGTTGTATATCCTTTAATTCTAGAGTTAAATTGATAAATAACGTGTACGAATTTGTTTAACGCATTTGTTTTGGTTACTCGACGTCTCCGTTCTCGTGTAGCCTACATATTGCGTTTTTTTTTTTAATTTGCTTACCGGGCTAAAGGTTATCATGTTTAAAATACGTAAGTCGTTTTGTTCATCAAATTTAAGTAGATAACTCATCAGTTGTTTGCATCAGAGCGATAATTTTTGAGATAGTTATTAAAACTGTTTAAAGGTTGTCAAACGTTGTTTCTCGTTGTATATCCTTTAATTCTAGAGTTAAATTGATAAATAACGTGTACGAATTTGTTTAACGCATTTGTTTTGGTTACTCGACGTCTCCGTTCTCGTGTAGCCTACATATTGCGTTTTTTTTTTAATTTGCTTACCGGGCTAAAGGTTAGCATGTTTAAAATACGTAAGTCGTTTTGTTCATCATATTTAAGTAGATAACTCATCAGTTGTTTGCATCAGAGCGATAATTTTTGAGATAGTTATTAAAACTGTTTAAAGGTTGTCAAACGTTGTTTCTCGTTGTATATCCTTTAATTCTAGAGTTAAATTGATAAATAACGTGTACGAATTTGTTTAACGCATTTGTTTTGGTTACTCGACGTCTCCGTTCTCGTGTAGCCTACATATTGCGTTTTTTTTTTAATTTGCTTACCGGGCTAAAGGTTAGCATGTTTAAAATACGTAAGTCGTTTTGTTCATCAAATTTAAGTAGATAACTCATCAGTTGTTTGCATCAGAGCGACAATTTTTGAGATAGTTATTAAAACTGTTTAAAGGTTGTCCAACGTTGTTTCTCGTTGTACATCCTTTAATTCTAGAGTTAAATTGATAAATAACGTGTACGAATTTGTTTAACGCATTTGTTTTGGTTACTCGACGTCTCCGTTCTCGTGTAGCCTAGATATTGCGTTTTTTTTTTAATTTGCTTACCGGGCTAAAGGTTAGCATGTTTAAAATACGTAAGTCGTTTTGTTCAACAAATTTAAGTAGATAACTCATCAGTTGTTTGCATCAGAGCGATAATTTTTGAGATAGTTATTAAAACTGTTTAAAGGTTGTCAAACGTTGTTTCTCGTTGTATATCCTTTAATTCTAGAGTTAAATTGATAAATAACGTGTACGAATTTGTTCAACGCATTTCTTTTGGTTACTCGACGTCTCCGTTCTCGTGTAGCCTACATATTGCGTTTTTTTTTAATTTGCTTACCGGGCTAAAGGTTAGCATGTTTAAAATACGTAAGTCGTTTTGTTCATCAAATTGAAGTAGATAACTCATCAGTTGTTTGCATCAGAGCGATAATTTTTGAGATAGTTATTAAAACTGTTTAAAGGTTGTCAAACGTTGTTTCTCGTTGTATATCCTTTAATTCTAGAGTTAAATTGATAAATAACGTGTACGAATTTGTTTAACGCATTTGTTTTGGTTACTCGACGTCTCCGTTCTCTTGTAGCCTACATATTGCGTTTTTTTTTAAATTTGCTTACCGGGCTAAAGGTTAGCATGTTTAAAATACGTAAGTCGTTTTGTTCATCAAATTTAAGTAGATAACTCATCAGTTGTTTGCATCAGAGCGACAATTTTTGAGATAGTTATTAAAACTGTTTAAAGGTTGTCAAACGTTGTTTCTCGTTGTATATCCTTTAATTCTAGAGTTAAATTGATAAATAACGTGTACGAATTTGTTTAACGCATTTGTTTTGGTTACTCGACGTCTCCGTTCTCGTGTAGCCTACATATTGCGTTTTTTTTTTTATTTGCTTACCGGGCTAAAGGTTAGCATGTTTAAAATACGTAAGTCGTTTTGTTCATCAAATTTAAGTAGATAACTCATCAGTTGTTTGCATCAGAGCGATAATTTTTGAGATAGTTATTAAAACTGTTTAAAGGTTGTCAAACGTTGTTTCTCGTTGTATATCCTTTAATTCTAGAGTTAAATTGATAAATAACGTGTACGAATTTGTTTAACGCATTTCTTTTGGTTACTCGACGTCTCCGTTATCGTGTAGCCTACATATTGCGTTTTTTTTTTAATTTGCTTACCGGGCTAAAGGTTAGCATGTTTAAAATACGTAAGTCGTTTTGTTCATTATATTTAAGTAGATAACTCATCAGTTGTTTGCATCAGAGCGATAATTTTTGAGATAGTTATTAAAACTGTTTAAAGGTTTGTCAAACGTTGTTTCTCGTTGTATATCCTTTAATTCTAGAGTTAAATTGATAAATAACGTGTACGAATTTGTTTAACGCATTTGTTTTGGTTACTCGACGTCTCCGTTCTCTTGTAGCCTACATATTGCGTTTTTTTTTAATTTGCTTACCGGGCTAAAGGTTAGCATGTTTAAAATACGTAAGTCGTTTTGTTCATCATATTTAAGTAGATAACTCATCAGTTGTTTGCATCAGAGCGATAATTTTTGAGATAGTTATTAAAACTGTTTAAAGGTTGTCAAACGTTGTTTCTCGTTGTATATCCTTTAATTCTAGAGTTAAATTGATAAATAACGTGTACGAATTTGTTTAACGCATTTGTTTTGGTTACTCGACGTCTCCGTTCTCGTGTAGCCTACATATTGCGTTTTTTTTTTAATTTGCTTACCGGGCTAAGGTTAGCATGTTTAAAATACGTAAGTCGTTTTGTTCATCAAATTTAAGTAGATAACTCATCAGTTGTTTGCATCAGAGCGACAATTTTTGAGATAGTTATTAAAACTGTTTAAAGGTTGTCCAACGTTGTTTCTCGTTGTACATCCTTTAATTCTAGAGTTAAATTGATAAATAACGTGTACGAATTTGTTTAACGCATTTGTTTTGGTTACTCGACGTCTCCGTTCTCGTGTAGCCTACATATTGCGTTTTTTTTTTTAATTTGCTTACCGGGCTAAAGGTTAGCATGTTTAAAATACGTAAGTCGTTTTGTTCAACAAATTTAAGTAGATAACTCATCAGTTGTTTGCATCAGAGCGATAATTTTTGAGATAGTTATTAAAACTGTTTAAAGGTTGTCAAACGTTGTTTCTCGTTGTATATCCTTTAATTCTAGAGTTAAATTGATAAATAACGTGTACGAATTTGTTTAACGCATTTGTTTTGGTTACTCGACGTCTCCGTTATCGTGTAGCCTACATATTGCGTTTTTTTTTTATTTGCTTACCGGGCTAAAGGTTAGCATGTTTAAAATACGTAAGTCGTTTTGTTCATCAAATTTAAGTAGATAACTCATCAGTTGTTTGCATCAGAGCGATAATTTTTGAGATAGTTATTAAAACTGTTTAAAGGTTGTCAAACGTTGTTTCTCGTTGTATATCCTTTAATTCTAGAGTTAAATTGATAAATAACGTGTACGAATTTGTTTAACGCATTTGTTTTGGTTACTCGACGTCTCCGTTCTCTTGTAGCCTACATATTGCGTTTTTTTTTTTAATTTGCTTACCGGGCTAAAGATTAGCATGTTTAAAATACGTAAGTCGTTTTGTTCATCACATTTAAGTAGATAACTCATCAGTTGTTTGCATCAGAGCGATAATTTTTGAGATAGTTATTAAAACTGTTTAAAGGTTGTCAAACGTTGTTTCTCGTTGTATATCCTTTAATTCTAGAGTTAAATTGATAAATAACGTGTACGAATTTGTTTAACGCATTTGTTTTGGTTACTCGACGTCTCCGTTCTCATGTAGCCTACATATTGCGTTTTTTTTTTAATTTGCTTACCGGGCTAAAGGTTAGCATGTTTAAAATACGTAGGTCGTTTTGTTCATCAAATTTAAGTAGATAACTCATCAGTTGTTTGCATCAGAGCGATAATTTTTGAGATAGTTATTAAAACTGTTTAAAGGTTGTCAAACGTTGTTTCTCGTTGTATATCCTTTAATTCTAGAGTTAAATTGATAAATAACGTGTACGAATTTGTTTAACGCATTTGTTTTGGTTACTCGACGTCTCCGTTCTCTTGTAGCCTACATATTGCGTTTTTTTTTAATTTGCTTACCGGGCTAAAGGTTAGCATGTTTAAAATACGTAAGTCGTTTTGTTCATCAAATTTAAGTAGATAACTCATCAGTTGTTTGCATCAGAGCGATAATTTTTGAGATAGTTATTAAAACTGTTTAAAGGTTGTCAAACGTTGTTTCTCGTTGTATATCCTTTAATTCTAGAGTTAAATTGATAAATAACGTGTACGAATTTGTTTAACGCATTTGTTTTGGTTACTCGACGTCTCCGTTCTCGTGTAGCCTACATATTGCGTTTTTTTTTTAATTTGCTTACCGGGCTAAAGGTTAGCATGTTTAAAATACGTAAGTCGTTTTGTTCATCAAATTTAAGTAGATAACTCATCAGTTGTTTGCATCAGAGCGATAATTTTTGAGATAGTTATTAAAACTGTTTAAAGGTTGTCAAACGTTGTTTCTCGTTGTATATCCTTTAATTCTAGAGTTAAATTGATAAATAACGTGTACGAATTTGTTTAACGCATTTGTTTTGGTTACTCGACGTCTCCGTTCTCATGTAGCCTACATATTGCGTTTTTTTTTTTAATTTGCTTACCGGGCTAAAGGTTAGCATGTTTAAAATACGTAAGTCGTTTTGTTCATCAAATTTAAGTAGATAACTCATCAGTTGTTTGCATCAGAGCGATAATTTTTGAGATAGTTATTAAAACTGTTTAAAGGTTGTCAAACGTTGTTTCTCGTTGTATATCCTTTAATTCTAGAGTTAAATTGATAAATAACGTGTACGAATTTGTTTAACGCATTTGTTTTGGTTACTCGACGTCTCCGTTCTCTTGTAGCCTACATATTGCGTTTTTTTTTAATTTGCTTACCGGGCTAAAGGTTAGCATGTTTAAAATACGTAAGTCGTTTTGTTCATCATATTTAAGTAGATAACTCATCAGTTGTTTGCATCAGAGCGATAATTTTTGAGATAGTTATTAAAACTGTTTAAAGGTTGTCAAACGTTGTTTCTCGTTGTATATCCTTTAATTCTAGAGTTAAATTGATAAATAACGTGTACGAATTTGTTTAACGCATTTGTTTTGGTTACTCGACGTCTCCGTTCTCTGTAGCCTACATATTGCGTTTTTTTTTTAATTTGCTTGCCGGGCTAAAGGTTAGCATGTTTAAAATACGTAAGTCGTTTTGTTCATCAAATTTAAGTAGATAACTCATCAGTTGTTTACATCAGAGTGATAATTTTTGAGATAGTTATTAAAACTGTTTAAAGGTTGTCAAACGTTGTTTCTCGTTGTATATCCTTTAATTCTAGAGTTAAATTGATAAATAACGTGTACGAATTTGTTTAACGCATTTGTTTTGGTTACTCGACGTCTCCGTTCTCGTGTAGCCTACATATTGCGTTTTTTTTTTAATTTGCTTACCGGGCTAAAGGTTAGCATGTTTAAAATACGTAAGTCGTTTTGTTCATCAAATTTAAGTAGATAACTCATCAGTTGTTTGCATCAGAGCGATAATTTTTGAGATAGTTATTAAAACTGTTTAAAGGTTGTCAAACGTTGTTTCTCGTTGTATATCCTTTAATTCTAGAGTTAAATTGATAAATAACGTGTACGAATTTGTTTAACGCATTTGTTTTGGTTACTCGACGTCTCCGTTCTCGTGTAGCCTACATATTGCGTTTTTTTTTAATTTGCTTACCGGGCTAAAGGTTAGCATGTTTAAAATACGTAAGTCGTTTTGTTCATCATATTTAAGTAGATAACTCATCAGTTGTTTGCATCAGAGCGATAATTTTTGAGATAGTTATTAAAACTGTTTAAAGGTTGTCAAACGTTGTTTCTCGTTGTATATCCTTTAATTCTAGAGTTAAATTGATAAATAACGTGTACGAATTTGTTTAACGCATTTGTTTTGGTTACTCGACGTCTCCGTTCTCGTGTAGCCTACATATTGCGTTTTTTTTTAATTTGCTTACCGGGCTAAAGGTTAGCATGTTTAAAATACGTAAGTCGTTTTGTTCATCAAATTTAAGTAGATAACTCATCAGTTGTTTGCATCAGAGCGACAATTTTTGAGATAGTTATTAAAACTGTTTAAAGGTTGTCCAACGTTGTTTCTCGTTGTACATCCTTTAATTCTAGAGTTAAATTGATAAATAACGTGTACGAATTTGTTTAACGCATTTGTTTTGGTTACTCGACGTCTCCGTTCTCGTGTAGCCTACATATTGCGTTTTTTTTTTAATTTGCTTACCGGGCTAAAGGTTAGCATGTTTAAAATACGTAAGTCGTTTTGTTCAACAAATTTAAGTAGATAACTCATCAGTTGTTTGCATCAGAGCGATAATTTTTGAGATAGTTATTAAAACTGTTTAAAGGTTGTCAAACGTTGTTTCTCGTTGTATATCCTTTAATTCTAGAGTTAAATTGATAAATAACGTGTACGAATTTGTTTAACGAATTTCTTTTGGTTACTCGACGTCTCCGTTCTCGTGTAGCCTACATATTGCGTTTTTTTTTTAATTTGCTTACCGGGCTAAAGGTTAGCATGTTTAAAATACGTAAGTCGTTTTGTTCATCAAATTTAAGTAGATAACTCATCAGTTGTTTGCATCAGAGCGATAATTTTTGAGATAGTTATTAAAACTGTTTAAAGGTTGTCAAACGTTGTTTCTCGTTGTATATCCTTTAATTCTAGAGTTAAATTGATAAATAACGTGTACGAATTTGTTTAACGCATTTGTTTTGGTTACTCGACGTCTCCGTTCTCTTGTAGCCTACATATTGCGTTTTTTTTTAAATTTGCTTACCGGGCTAAAGGTTAGCATGTTTAAAATACGTAAGTCGTTTTGTTCATCAAATTTAAGTAGATAACTCATCAGTTGTTTGCATCAGAGCGACAATTTTTGAGATAGTTATTAAAACTGTTTAAAGGTTGTCAAACGTTGTTTCTCGTTGTATATCCTTTAATTCTAGAGTTAAATTGATAAATAACGTGTACGAATTTGTTTAACGCATTTGTTTTGGTTACTCGACGTCTCCGTTCTCGTGTAGCCTACATATTGCGTTTTTTTTTTTATTTGCTTACCGGGCTAAAGGTTAGCATGTTTAAAATACGTAAGTCGTTTTGTTCATCAAATTTAAGTAGATAACTCATCAGTTGTTTGCATCAGAGCGATAATTTTTGAGATAGTTACTAAAACTGTTTAAAGATTGTCAAACGTTGTTTCTCGTTGTATATCCTTTAATTCTAGAGTTAAATTGATAAATAACGTGTACGAATTTGTTTAACGCATTTGTTTTGGTTACTCGACGTCTCCGTTCTCGTGTAGCCTACATATTGCGTTTTTTTTTTTAATTTGCTTACCGGGCTAAAGGTTAGCATGTTTAAAATACGTAAGTCGTTTTGCTCATCAAATTTAAGTAGATAACTCATCAGTTGTTTGCATCAGAGCGATAATTTTTGAGATAGTAATTAAAACTGTTTAAAGGTTGTCAAACGTTGTTTCTCGTTGTATATCCTTTAATTCTAGAGCTAAATTGATAAATAACGTGTACGAATTTGTTTAACGCATTTCTTTTGGTTACTTGACGTCTCCGTTCTCGTGTAGCCTACATATTGCGTTTTTTTTTTAATTTGCTTACCCGGCTAAAGGTTAGCATGTTTAAAATACGTAAGTCGTTTTGTTCATCAAATTTAAGTAGATAACTCGTCAGTTGTTTGCATCAGAGCGACAATTTTTGAGATAGTTATTAAAACTGTTTAAAGGTTGTCAAACGTTGTTTCTTGTTGTATATCCTTTAATTCTAGAGTTAAATTGATAAATAACGTGTACGAATTTGTTTAACGCATTTCTTTTGGTTACTCGACGTCTCCGTTCTCGTGTAGCCTACATATTGCGTTTTTTTTTTAATTTGCTTACCGGGCTAAAGGTTAGCATGTTTAAAATACGTAAGTCGTTTTGTTCATCATATTTAAGTAGATAACTCATCAGTTGTTTGCATCAGAGCGATAATTTTTGAGATAGTTATTAAAACTGTTTAAAGGTTTGTCAAACGTTGTTTCTCGTTGTATATCCTTTAATTCTAGAGTTAAATTGATAAATAACGTGTACGAATTTGTTTAACGCATTTGTTTTGGTTACTCGACGTCTCCGTTCTCTTGTAGCCTACATATTGCGTTTTTTTTTTAATTTGCTTACCGGGCTAAAGGTTAGCATGTTTAAAATACGTAAGTCGTTTTGTTCATCACATTTAAGTAGATAACTCATCAGTTGTTTGCATCAGAGCGATAATTTTTGAGATAGTTATTAAAACTGTTTAAAGGTTGTCAAACGTTGTTTCTCGTTGTATATCCTTTAATTCTAGAGTTAAATTGATAAATAACGTGTACGAATTTGTTTAACGCATTTGTTTTGGTTACTCGACGTCTCCGTTCTCGTGTAGCGTTTTTTTTTTAATTTGCTTACCGGGCTAAAGGTTAGCATGTTTAAAATACGTAAGTCGTTTTGTTCATCAAATTTAAGTAGATAACTCATCAGTTGTTTGCATCAGAGCGATAATTTTTGAGATAGTTATTAAAACTGTTTAAAGGTTGTCAAACGTTGTTTCTCGTTGTATATCCTTTAATTCTAGAGTTAAATTGATAAATAACGTGTACGAATTTGTTTAACGCATTTGTTTTGGTTACTCGACGTCTCCGTTCTCGTGTAGCCTACATATTGCGTTTTTTTTTTAATTTGCTTACCGGGCTAAAGATTAGCATGTTTAAAATACGTAAGTCGTTTTGTTCATCAAATTTAAGTAGATAACTCATCAGTTGTTTGCATCAGAGCGATAATTTTTGAGATAGTTATTAAAACTGTTTAAAGGTTGTCAAACGTTGTTTCTCGTTGTATATCCTTTAATTATAGAGTTAAATTGATAAATAACGTGTACGAATTTGTTTAACGCATTTGTTTTGGTTACTCGACGTCTCCGTTCTCGTGTAGCTTACATATTGCGTTTTTTTTTTAATTTGCTTACCGGGCTAAAGGTTAGCATGTTTAAAATACGTAAGTCGTTTTGTTCATCAAATTTAAGTAGATAACTGATCAGTTGTTTGCATCAGAGCGATAATTTTTGAGATAGTTATTAAAACTGTCTAAAGGTAGTCAAACGTTGTTTCTCGTTGTATATCCTTTAATTCTAGAGTTAAATTGATAAATAACGTGTACGAATTTGTTTAACGCATTTGTTTTGGTTACTCGACGTCTCCGTTCTCGTGTAGCCTACATATTGCGTTTTTTTTTTAATTTGCTTACCGGGCTAAAGGTTAGCATGTTTAAAATACGTAAGTCGTTTTGTTCATCAAATTTAAGTAGATAACTCATCAGTTGTTTGCATCAGAGCGACAATTTTTGAGATAGTTATTAAAACTGTTTAAAGGTTGTCAAACGTTGTTTCTCGTTGTATATCCTTTAATTCTAGAGTTAAATTGATAAATAACGTGTACGAATTTGTTTAACGCATTTGTTTTGGTTACTCGACGTCTCCGTTCTCGTGTAGCCTACATATTGCGTTTTTTTTTTAATTTGCTTACCGGGCTAAAGGTTAGCATGTTTAAAATACGTAAGTCGTTTTGCTCATCAAATTTAAGTAGATAACTCATCAGTTGTTTGCATCAGAGCGACAATTTTTGAGATAGTTATTAAACTGTTTAAAGGTTGTCAAACGTTGTTTCTCGTTGTATATCCTTTAATTCTAGAGTTAAATTGATAAATAACGTGTACGAATTTGTTTAACGCATTTGTTTTGGTTACTCGACGTCTCCGTTCTCTTGTAGCCTACATATTGCGTTTTTTTTTAAATTTGCTTACCGGGCTAAAGGTTAGCATGTTTAAAATACGTAAGTCGTTTTGTTCATCAAATATAAGTAGATAACTCATCAGTTGTTTGCATCAGAGCGATAATTTTTGAGATAGTTATTAAAACTGTTTAAAGGTTGTCAAACGTTGTTTCTCGTTGTATATCCTTTAATTCTAGAGTTAAATTGATAAATAACGTGTACGAATTTGTTTAACGCATTTGTTTTGGTTACTCGACGTCTCCGTTCTCTTGTAGCCTACATATTGCGTTTTTTTTTAAATTTGCTTACCGGGCTAAAGGTTAGCATGTTTAAAATACGTAAGTCGTTTTGTTCATCAAATTTAAGTAGATAACTCATCAGTTGTTTGCATCAGAGCGATAATTTTTGAGATAGTTATTAAAACTGTTTAAAGGTTGTCAAACGTTGTTTCTCGTTGTATATCCTTTAATTCTAGAGTTAAATTGATAAATAACGTGTACGAATTTGTTTAACGCATTTGTTTTGGTTACTTGACGTCTCCGTTCTCGTGTAGCCTACATATTGCGTTTTTTTTTTAATTTGCTTACCGGGCTAAAGGTTAGCATGTTTAAAATACGTAAGTCGTTTTGTTCATCAAATTTAAGTAGATAACTCGTCAGTTGTTTGCATCAGAGCGATAATTTTTGAGATGGTTATTGAAACTGTTTAAAGGTTGTCAAACGTTGTTTCTCGTTGTATATCCTTTAATTCTAGAGTTAAATTGATAAATAACGTGTACGAATTTGTTTAACGCATTTGTTTTGGTTACTCGACGTCTCCGTTCTCTTGTAGCCTACATATTGCGTTTTTTTTTAAATTTGCTTACCGGGCTAAAGGTTAGCATGTTTAAAATACGTAAGTCGTTTTGTTCATCAAATTTAAGTAGATAACTCATCAGTTGTTTGCATCAGAGCGATAATTTTTGAGATAGTTATTAAAACTGTTTAAAGGTTGTCAAACGTTGTTTCTCGTTGTATATCCTTTAATTCTAGAGTTAAATTGATAAATAACGTGTACGAATTTGTTTAACGCATTTGTTTTGGTTACTCGACGTCTCCGTTCTCTTGTAGCCTACATATTGCGTTTTTTTTTAAATTTGCTTACCGGGCTAAAGGTTAGCATGTTTAAAATACGTAAGTCGTTTTGTTCATCAAATTTAAGTAGATAACTCATCAGTTGTTTGCATCAGAGCGATAATTTTTGAGATAGTTATTAAAACTGTTTAAAGGTTGTCAAACGTTGTTTCTCGTTGTATATCCTTTAATTCTAGAGTTAAATTGATAAATAACGTGTACGAATTTGTTTAACGCATTTGTTTTGGTTACTCGACGTCTCCGTTCTCTTGTAGCCTACATATTGCGTTTTTTTTTTTAATTTGCTTACCGAGCTAAAGGTTAGCATGTTTAAAATACGTAAGTCGTTTTGTTCAACAAATTTAAGTAGATAACTCATCAGTTGTTTGCATCAGAGCGATAATTTTTGAGATAGTTATTAAAACTGTTTAAAGGTTGTCAAACGTTGTTTCTCGTTGTATATCCTTTAATTCTAGAGTTAAATTGATAAATAACGTGTACGAATTTGTTTATCGCATTTGTTTTGGTTACTCGACGTCTCCGTTCTCTTGTAGCCTACATATTGCGTTTTTTTTTAATTTGCTTACCGGGCTAAAGGTTAGCATGTTTAAAATACGTAAGTCGTTTTGTTCATCAAATTTAAGTAGATAACTCGTCAGTTGTTTGCATCAGAGCGACAATTTTTGAGATAGTTATTAAAACTGTTTAAAGGTTGTCAAACGTTGTTTCTCGTTGTATATCCTTTAATTCTAGAGTTATATTGATAAATAACGTGTACGAATTTGTTTAACGCATTTGTTTTGGTTACTCGACGTCTCCGTTGTCTTGTAGCCTACATATTGCGTTTTTTTCTAAATTTGCCTACCGGGCTAAAGGTTAGCATGTTTAAAATACGTAAGTCGTTTTGTTCATCAAATTTAAGTAGATAACTCATCAGTTGTTTGCATCAGAGCGATAATTTTTGAGATAGTTATTAAAACTGTTTAAAGGTTGTCAAACGTTGTTTCTAGTTGTATATCCTTTAATTCTAGAGTTAAATTGATAAATAACGTGTACGAATTTGTTTAACGCATTTGTTTTGGTTACTTGACGTCTCCGTTCTCGTGTAGCCTACATATTGCGTTTTTTTTTTAAATTTGCTTACCGGGCTAAAGGTTAGCATGTTTAAAATACGTAAGTCGTTTTGTTCATTAAATTTAAGTAGATAACTCATCAGTTGTTTGCATCAGAGCGACAATTTTTGAGATAGTTATTAAAACTGTTTAAAGGTTGTCCAACGTTGTTTCTCGTTGTACATCCTTTAATTCTAGAGTTAAATTGATAAATAACGTGTACGAATTTGTTTAACGCATTTGTTTTGGTTACTCGACGTCTCCGTTCTCTTGTAGCCTACATATTGCGTTTTTTTTTAAATTTGCTTACCGGGCTAAAGGTTAGCATGTTTAAAATACGTAAGTCGTTTTGTTCATCAAATTTAAGTAGATAACTCATCAGTTGTTTGCATCAGAGCGATAATTTTTGAGATAGTTATTAAAACTGTTTAAAGGTTGTCAAACGTTGTTTCTCGTTGTATATCCTTTAATTCTAGAGTTAAATTGATAAATAACGTGTACGAATTTGTTTAACGCATTTGTTTTGGTTACTCGACGTCTCCGTTCTCGTGTAGCCTACATATTGCGTTTTTTTTTTAAATTTGCTTACCGGGCTAAAGGTTAGCATGTTTAAAATACGTAAGTCGTTTTGTTCATCAAATTTAAGTAGATAACTCATCAGTTGTTTGCATCAGAGCGACAATTTTTGAGATAGTTATTAAAACTGTTTAATGGTTGTCCAACGTTGTTTCTCGTTGTACATCCTTTAATTCTAGAGTTAAATTGATAAATAACGTGTACGAATTTGTTTAACGCATTTGTTTTGGTTACTCGACGTCTCCGTTCTCGTGTAGCCTACATATCGGGTTTTTTTTTTTTTAATTTGCTTACCGGGCTAAAGGTTAGCATGTTTAAAATACGTAAGTCGTTTTGTTCATCATATTTAAGTAGATAACTCATCAGTTGTTTGCATCAGAGCGATAATTTTTGAGATAGTTATTAAAACTGTTTAAAGGTTGTCAAACGTTGTTTCTCGTTGTATATCCTTTAATTCTAGAGTTAAATTGATAAATAACGTGTACGAATTTGTTTAACGCATTTGTTTTGGTTACTCGACGTCTCCGTTCTCGTGTAGCCTACATATTGCGTTTTTTTTTAATTTGCTTACCGGGCTAAAGGTTAGCATGTTTAAAATACGTAAGTCGTTTTGTTCATCATATTTAAGTAGATAACTCATCAGTTGTTTGCATCAGAGCGATAATTTTTGAGATAGTTATTAAAACTGTTTAAAGGTTGTCAAGCGTTGTTTCTCGTTGTATATCCTTTAATTCTAGAGTTAAATTGATAAATAACGTGTACGGAATTTGTTTAACGCATTTGTTTTGGTTACTCGACGTCTCCGTTCTCGTGTAGCCTACATATTGCGTTTTTTTTTTAATTTGCTTACCGGGCTAAAGGTTAGCATGTTTAAAATACGTAAGTCGTTTTGTTCATCAAATTTAAGTAGATAACTCGTCAGTTGTTTGCATCAGAGCGACAATTTTTGAGATAGTTATTAAAACTGTTTAAAGGTTGTCAAACGTTGTTTCTCGTTGTATATCCTTTAATTCTAGAGTTAAATTGATAAATAACGTGTACGAATTTGTTTAACGCATTTCTTTTGGTTACTCGACGTCTCCGTTCTCGTGTAGCCTACATATTGCGTTTTTTTTTTAATTTGCTTACCGGGCTAAAGGTTAGCATGTTTAAAATACGTAAGTCGTTTTGTTCATCAAATTTAAGTAGATAACTCATCAGTTGTTTGCATCAGAGCGATAATTTTTGAGATAGTTATTAAAACTGTTTAAAGGTTGTCAAACGTTGTTTCTCGTTGTATATCCTTTAATTCTAGAGTTAAATTGATAAATAACGTGTACGAATTTGTTTAACGCATTTGTTTTGGTTACTCGACGTCTCCGTTCTCGTGTAGCCTACATATTGCGTTTTTTTTTTAATTTGCTTACCGGGCTAAAGGTTAGCATGTTTAAAATACGTAAGTCGTTTTGTTCAACAAATTTAAGTAGATAACTCATCAGTTGTTTGCATCAGAGCGATAATTTTTGAGATAGTTATTAAAACTGTTTAAAGGTTGTCAAACGTTGTTTCTCGTTGTATATCCTTTAATTCTAGAGTTAAATTGATAAATAACGTGTACGAATTTGTTTAACGCATTTGTTTTGGTTACTCGACGTCTCCGTTCTCGTGTAGCCTACATATTGCGTTTTTTTTTAATTTGCTTACCGGGCTAAAGGTTAGCATGTTTAAAATACGTAAGTCGTTTTGTTCATCAAATTTAAGTAGATAACTCATCAGTTGTTTGCATCAGAGCGACAATTTTTGAGATAGTTATTAAAACTGTTTAAAGGTTGTCCAACGTTGTTTCTCGTTGTACATCCTTTAATTCTAGAGTTAAATTGATAAATAACGTGTACGAATTTGTTTAACGCATTTGTTTTGGTTACTCGACGTCTCCGTTCTCGTGTAGCCTACATATTGCGTTTTTTTTTTAATTTGCTTACCGGGCTAAAGGTTAGCATGTTTAAAATACGTAAGTCGTTTTGTTCAACAAATTTAAGTAGATAACTCATCAGTTGTTTGCATCAGAGCGATAATTTTTGAGATAGTTATTAAAACTGTTTAAAGGTTGTCAAACGTTGTTTCTCGTTGTATATCCTTTAATTCTAGAGTTAAATTGATAAATAACGTGTACGAATTTGTTTAACGCATTTCTTTTGGTTACTCGATGTCTCCGTTCTCGTGTAGCCTACATATTGCGTTTTTTTTTTAATTTGCTTACCGGGCTAAAGGTTAGCATGTTTAAAATACGTAAGTCGTTTTGTTCATCAAATTTAAGTAGATAACTCATCAGTTGTTTGCATCAGAGCGATAATTTTTGAGATAGTTATTAAAACTGTTTAAAGGTTGTCAAACGTTGTTTCTCGTTGTATATCCTTTAATTCTAGAGTTAAATTGATAAATAACGTGTACGAATTTGTTTAACGCATTTGTTTTGGTTACTCGACGTCTCCGTTCTCTTGTAGCCTACATATTGCGTTTTTTTTTAAATTTGCTTACCGGGCTAAAGGTTAGCATGTTTAAAATACGTAAGTCGTTTTGTTCATCAAATTTAAGTAGATAACTCATCAGTTGTTTGCATCAGAGCGACAATTTTTGAGATAGTTATTAAAACTGTTTAAAGGTTGTCAAACGTTGTTTCTCGTTGTATATCCTTTAACTCTAGAGTTAAATTGATAAATAACGTGTACGAATTTGTTTAACGCATTTGTTTTGGTTACTCGACGTCTCCGTTCTCGTGTAGCCTACATATTGCGTTTTTTTTTTTATTTGCTTACCGGGCTAAAGGTTAGCATGTTTAAAATACGTAAGTCGTTTTGTTCATCAAATTTAAGTAGATAACTCATCAGTTGTTTGCATCAGAGCGATAATTTTTGAGATAGTTATTAAAACTGTTTAAAGGTTGTCAAACGTTGTTTCTCGTTGTATATCCTTTAATTCTAGAGTTAAATTGATAAATAACGTGTACGAATTTGTTTAACGCATTTGTTTTGGTTACTCGACGTCTCCGTTCTCGTGTAGCCTACATATTGCGTTTTTTTTTTAATTTGCTTACCGGGCTAAAGGTTAGCATGTTTAAAATACGTAAGTCGTTTTGCTCATCAAATTTAAGTAGATAACTCATCAGTTGTTTGCATCAGAGCGATAATTTTTGAGATAGTTACTAAAACTGTTTAAAGGTTGTCAAACGTTGTTTCTCGTTGTATATCCTTTAATTCTAGAGTTAAATTGATAAATAACGTGTACGAATTTGTTTAACGCATTTCTTTTGGTTACTTGACGTCTCCGTTCTCGTGTAGCCTACATATTGCGTTTTTTTTTTAATTTGCTTACCGGGCTAAAGGTTAGCATGTTTAAAATACGTAAGTCGTTTTGTTCATCAAATTTAAGTAGATAACTCGTCAGTTGTTTGCATCAGAGCGACAATTTTTGAGATAGTTATTAAAACTGTTTAAAGGTTGTCAAACGTTGTTTCTCGTTGTATATCCTTTAATTCTAGAGTTAAATTGATAAATAACGTGTACGAATTTGTTTAACGCATTTCTTTTGGTTACTCGACGTCTCCGTTCTCGTGTAGCCTACATATTGCGTTTTTTTTTTAATTTGCTTACCGGGCTAAAGGTTAGCATGTTTAAAATACGTAAGTCGTTTTGTTCATCATATTTAAGTAGATAACTCATCAGTTGTTTGCATCAGAGCGATAATTTTTGAGATAGTTATTAAAACTGTTTAAAGGTTGTCAAACGTTGTTTCTCGTTGTATATCCTTTAATTCTAGAGTTAAATTGATAAATAACGTGTACGAATTTGTTTAACGCATTTGTTTTGGTTACTCGACGTCTCCGTTCTCTTGTAGCCTACATATTGAGTTTTTTTTTTTAATTTGCTTACCGGGCTAAAGGTTAGCATGTTTAAAATACGTAAGTCGTTTTGTTCAACAAATTTAAGTAGATAACTCATCAGTTGTTTGCATCAGAGCGATAATTTTTGAGATAGTTATTAAAACTGTTTAAAGGTTGTCAAACGTTGTTTCTCGTTGTATATCCTTTAATTCTAGAGTTAAATTGATAAATAACGTGTACGAATTTGTTTAACGCATTTGTTTTGGTTACTTGACGTCTCCGTTCTCGTGTAGCCTACATATTGCTTTTTTTTTTTAATTTGCTTACCGGGCTAAAGGTTAGCATGTTTAAAATACGTAAGTCGTTTTGTTCATCAAATTTAAGTAGATAACTCATCAGTTGTTTGCATCAGAGCGATAATTTTTGAGATAGTTATTAAAACTGTTTAAAGGTTGTCAAACGTTGTTTCTCGTTGTATATCCTTTAATTCTAGAGTTAAATTGATAAATAACGTGTACGAATTTGTTTAACGCATTTGTTTTGGTTACTCGACGTCTCCGTTCTCGTGTAGCCTACATATTGCGTTTTTTTTTTAATTTGCTTGCCGGGCTAAAGGTTAGCATGTTTAAAATACGTAAGTCGTTTTGTTCATCAAATTTAAGTAGATAACTCATCAGTTGTTTACATCAGAGTGATAATTTTTGAGATAGTTATTAAAACTGTTTAAAGGTTGTCAAACGTTGTTTCTCGTTGTATATCCTTTAATTCTAGAGTTAAATTGATAAATAACGTGTACGAATTTGTTTAACGCATTTGTTTTGGTTACTCGACGTCTCCGTTCTCGTGTAGCCTACATATTGCGTTTTTTTTTTAATTTGCTTACCGGGCTAAAGGTTAGCATGTTTAAAATACGTAAGTCGTTTTGTTCATCAAATTTAAGTAGATAACTCATCAGTTGTTTGCATCAGAGCGATAATTTTTGAGATAGTTATTAAAACTGTTTAAAGGTTGTCAAACGTTGTTTCTCGTTGTATATCCTTTAATTCTAGAGTTAAATTGATAAATAACGTGTACGAATTTGTTTAACGCATTTGTTTTGGTTACTCGACGTCTCCGTTCTCGTGTAGCCTACATATTGCGTTTTTTTTTTAATTTGCTTACCGGGCTAAAGGTTAGCATGTTTAAAATACGTAAGTCGTTTTGTTCATCATATTTAAGTAGATAACTCATCAGTTGTTTGCATCAGAGCGATAATTTTTGAGATAGTTATTAAAACTGTTTAAAGGTTGTCAAACTTTGTTTCTCGTTGTATATCCTTTAATTCTAGAGTTAAATTGATAAATAACGTGTACGAATTTGTTTAACGCATTTGTTTTGGTTACTCGACGTCTCCGTTCTCGTGTAGCCTACATATTGCGTTTTTTTTTAATTTGCTTACCGGGCTAAAGGTTAGCATGTTTAAAATACGTAAGTCGTTTTGTTCATCAAATTTAAGTAGATAACTCATCAGTTGTTTGCATCAGAGCGACAATTTTTGAGATAGTTATTAAAACTGTTTAAAGGTTGTCCAACGTTGTTTCTCGTTGTACATCCTTTAATTCTAGAGTTAAATTGATAAATAACGTGTACGAATTTGTTTAACGCATTTGTTTTGGTTACTCGACGTCTCCGTTCTCGTGTAGCCTACATATTGCGTTTTTTTTTTAATTTGCTTACCGGGCTAAAGGTTAGCATGTTTAAAATACGTAAGTCGTTTTGTTCAACAAATTTAAGTAGATAACTCATCAGTTGTTTGCATCAGAGCGATAATTTTTGAGATAGTTATTAAAACTGTTTAAAGGTTGTCAAACGTTGTTTCTCGTTGTATATCCTTTAATTCTAGAGTTAAATTGATAAATAACGTGTACGAATTTGTTTAACGAATTTCTTTTGGTTACTCGACGTCTCCGTTCTCGTGTAGCCTACATATTGCGTTTTTTTTTTAATTTGCTTACCGGGCTAAAGGTTAGCATGTTTAAAATACGTAAGTCGTTTTGTTCATCAAATTTAAGTAGATAACTCATCAGTTGTTTGCATCAGAGCGATAATTTTTGAGATAGTTATTAAAACTGTTTAAAGGTTGTCAAACGTTGTTTCTCGTTGTATATCCTTTAATTCTAGAGTTAAATTGATAAATAACGTGTACGAATTTGTTTAACGCATTTGTTTTGGTTACTCGACGTCTCCGTTCTCTTGTAGCCTACATATTGCGTTTTTTTTTAAATTTGCTTACCGGGCTAAAGGTTAGCATGTTTAAAATACGTAAGTCGTTTTGTTCATCAAATTTAAGTAGATAACTCATCAGTTGTTTGCATCAGAGCGACAATTTTTGAGATAGTTATTAAAACTGTTTAAAGGTTGTCAAACGTTGTTTCTCGTTGTATATCCTTTAATTCTAGAGTTAAATTGATAAATAACGTGTACGAATTTGTTTAACGCATTTGTTTTGGTTACTCGACGTCTCCGTTCTCGTGTAGCCTACATATTGCGTTTTTTTTTTTATTTGCTTACCGGGCTAAAGGTTAGCATGTTTAAAATACGTAAGTCGTTTTGTTCATCAAATTTAAGTAGATAACTCATCAGTTGTTTGCATCAGAGCGATAATTTTTGAGATAGTTACTAAAACTGTTTAAAGGTTGTCAAACGTTGTTTCTCGTTGTATATCCTTTAATTCTAGAGTTAAATTGATAAATAACGTGTACGAATTTGTTTAACGCATTTGTTTTGGTTACTCGACGTCTCCGTTCTCGTGTAGCCTACATATTGCGTTTTTTTTTTTAATTTGCTTACCGGGCTAAAGGTTAGCATGTTTAAAATACGTAAGTCGTTTTGCTCATCAAATTTAAGTAGATAACTCATCAGTTGTTTGCATCAGAGCGATAATTTTTGAGATAGTTATTAAAACTGTTTAAAGGTTGTCAAACGTTGTTTCTCGTTGTATATCCTTTAATTCTAGAGCTAAATTGATAAATAACGTGTACGAATTTGTTTAACGCATTTCTTTTGGTTACTTGACGTCTCCGTTCTCGTGTAGCCTACATATTGCGTTTTTTTTTTAATTTGCTTACCCGGCTAAAGGTTAGCATGTTTAAAATACGTAAGTCGTTTTGTTCATCAAATTTAAGTAGATAACTCGTCAGTTGTTTGCATCAGAGCGACAATTTTTGAGATAGTTATTAAAACTGTTTAAAGGTTGTCAAACGTTGTTTCTTGTTGTATATCCTTTAATTCTAGAGTTAAATTGATAAATAACGTGTACGAATTTGTTTAACGCATTTCTTTTGGTTACTCGACGTCTCCGTTCTCGTGTAGCCTACATATTGCGTTTTTTTTTTAATTTGCTTACCGGGCTAAAGGTTAGCATGTTTAAAATACGTAAGTCGTTTTGTTCATCATATTTAAGTAGATAACTCATCAGTTGTTTGCATCAGAGCGATAATTTTTGAGATAGTTATTAAAACTGTTTAAAGGTTTGTCAAACGTTGTTTCTCGTTGTATATCCTTTAATTCTAGAGTTAAATTGATAAATAACGTGTACGAATTTGTTTAACGCATTTGTTTTGGTTACTCGACGTCTCCGTTCTCTTGTAGCCTACATATTGCGTTTTTTTTTTAATTTGCTTACCGGGCTAAAGGTTAGCATGTTTAAAATACGTAAGTCGTTTTGTTCATCATATTTAAGTAGATAACTCATCAGTTGTTTGCATCAGAGCGATAATTTTTGAGATAGTTATTAAAACTGTTTAAAGGTTGTCAAACGTTGTTTCTCGTTGTATATCCTTTAATTCTAGAGTTAAATTGATAAATAACGTGTACGAATTTGTTTAACGCATTTGTTTTGGTTACTCGACGTCTCCGTTCTCGTGTAGCCTACATATTGCGTTTTTTTTTTAATTTGCTTACCGGGCTAAAGGTTAGCATGTTTAAAATACGTAAGTCGTTTTGTTCATCAAATTTAAGTAGATAACTCATCAGTTGTTTGCATCAGAGCGATAATTTTTGAGATAGTTATTAAAAACTGTTTAAAGGTTGTCAAACGTTGTTTCTCGTTGTATATCCTTTAATTCTAGAGTTAAATTGATAAATAACGTGTACGAATTTGTTTAACGCATTTGTTTTGGTTACTCGACGTCTCCGTTCTCGTGTAGCCTACATATTGCGTTTTTTTTTTAATTTGCTTACCGGGCTAAAGATTAGCATGTTTAAAATACGTAAGTCGTTTTGTTCATCAAATTTAAGTAGATAACTCATCAGTTGTTTGCATCAGAGCGATAATTTTTGAGATAGTTATTAAAACAGTTTAAAGGTTGTCAAACGTTGTTTCTCGTTGTATATCCTTTAATTCTAGAGTTAAATTGATAAATAACGTGTACGAATTTGTTTAACGCATTTGTTTTGGTTACTCGACGTCTCCGTTCTCGTGTAGCCTACATATTGCGTTTTTTTTTTAATTTGCTTACCGGGCTAAAGGTTAGCATGTTTAAAATACGTAAGTCGTTTCGTTCATCAAATTTAAGTAGATAACTGATCAGTTGTTTGCATCAGAGCGATAATTTTTGAGATAGTTATTAAAACTGTCTAAAGGTAGTCAAACGTTGTTTCTCGTTGTATATCCTTTAATTCTAGAGTTAAATTGATAAATAACGTGTACGAATTTGTTTAACGCATTTGTTTTGGTTACTCGACGTCTCCGTTCTCGTGTAGCCTACATATTGCGTTTTTTTTTTAATTTGCTTACCGGGCTAAAGGTTAGCATGTTTAAAATACGTAAGTCGTTTTGTTCATCAAATTTAAGTAGATAACTCATCAGTTGTTTGCATCAGAGCGACAATTTTTGAGATAGTTATTAAAACTGTTTAAAGGTTGTCAAACGTTGTTTCTCGTTGTATATCCTTTAATTCTAGAGTTAAATTGATAAATAACGTGTACGAATTTGTTTAACGCATTTGTTTTGGTTACTCGACGTCTCCGTTCTCGTGTAGCCTACATATTGCGTTTTTTTTTTAATTTGCTTACCGGGCTAAAGGTTAGCATGTTTAAAATACGTAAGTCGTTTTGCTCATCAAATTTAAGTAGATAACTCATCAGTTGTTTGCATCAGAGCGACAATTTTTGAGATAGTTATTAAACTGTTTAAAGGTTGTCAAACGTTGTTTCTCGTTGTATATCCTTTAATTCTAGAGTTAAATTGATAAATAACGTGTTACGAATTTGTTTAACGCATTTGTTTTGGTTACTCGACGTCTCCGTTCTCTTGTAGCCTACATATTGCGTTTTTTTTTAAATTTGCTTACCGGGCTAAAGGTTAGCATGTTTAAAATACGTAAGTCGTTTTGTTCATCAAATTTAAGTAGATAACTCATCAGTTGTTTGCATCAGAGCGATAATTTTTGAGATAGTTATTAAAACTGTTTAAAGGTTGTCAAACGTTGTTTCTCGTTGTATATCCTTTAATTCTAGAGTTAAATTGATAAATAACGTGTACGAATTTGTTTAACGCATTTGTTTTGGTTACTCGACGTCTCCGTTCTCTTGTAGCCTACATATTGCGTTTTTTTTTAAATTTGCTTACCGGGCTAAAGGTTAGCATGTTTAAAATACGTAAGTCGTTTTGTTCATCAAATTTAAGTAGATAACTCATCAGTTGTTTGCATCAGAGCGATAATTTTTGAGATAGTTATTAAAACTGTTTAAAGGTTGTCAAACGTTGTTTCTCGTTGTATATCCTTTAATTCTAGAGTTAAATTGATAAATAACGTGTACGAATTTGTTTAACGCATTTGTTTTGGTTACTTGACGTCTCCGTTCTCGTGTAGCCTACATATTGCGTTTTTTTTTTTAATTTGCTTACCGGGCTAAAGGTTAGCATGTTTAAAATACGTAAGTCGTTTTGTTCATCAAATTTAAGTAGATAACTCGTCAGTTGTTTGCATCAGAGCGATAATTTTGAGATAGTTATTAAAACTGTTTAAAGGTTGTCAAACGTTGTTTCTCGTTGTATATCCTTTAATTCTAGAGTTAAATTGATAAATAACGTGTACGAATTTGTTTAACGCATTTGTTTGGTTACTCGACGTCTCCGTTCTCTTGTAGCCTACATATTGCGTTTTTTTTAAATTTGCTTACCGGGCTAAAGGTTAGCATGTTTAAAATACGTAAGTCGTTTTGTTCATCAAATTTAAGTAGATAACTCATCAGTTGTTTGCATCAGAGCGATAATTTTTGAGATAGTTATTAAAACTGTTTAAAGGTTGTCAAACGTTGTTTCTCGTTGTATATCCTTTAATTCTAGAGTTAAATTGATAAATAACGTGTACGAATTTGTTTAACGCATTTGTTTTGGTTACTCGACGTCTCCGTTCTCTTGTAGCCTACATATTGCGTTTTTTTTTAAATTTGCTTACCGGGCTAAAGGTTAGCATGTTTAAAATACGTAAGTCGTTTTGTTCATCAAATTTAAGTAGATAACTCATCAGTTGTTTGCATCAGAGCGATAATTTTTGAGATAGTTATTAAAACTGTTTAAAGGTTGTCAAACGTTGTTTCTCGTTGTATATCCTTTAATTCTAGAGTTAAATTGATAAATAACGTGTACGAATTTGTTTAACGCATTTGTTTTGGTTACTCGACGTCTCCGTTCTCTTGTAGCCTACATATTGCGTTTTTTTTTTAATTTGCTTACCGAGCTAAAGGTTAGCATGTTTAAAATACGTAAGTCGTTTTGTTCAACAAATTTAAGTAGATAACTCATCAGTTGTTTGCATCAGAGCGATAATTTTTGAGATAGTTATTAAAACTGTTTAAAGGTTGTCAAACGTTGTTTCTCGTTGTATATCCTTTAATTCTAGAGTTAAATTGATAAATAACGTGTACGAATTTGTTTATCGCATTTGTTTTGGTTACTCGACGTCTCCGTTCTCTTGTAGCCTACATATTGCGTTTTTTTTTAATTTGCTTACCGGGCTAAAGGTTAGCATGTTTAAAATACGTAAGTCGTTTTGTTCATCAAATTTAAGTAGATAACTCGTCAGTTGTTTGCATCAGAGCGACAATTTTTGAGATAGTTATTAAAACTGTTTAAAGGTTGTCAAACGTTGTTTCTCGTTGTATATCCTTTAATTCTAGAGTTATATTGATAAATAACGTGTACGAATTTGTTTAACGCATTTGTTTTGGTTACTCGACGTCTCCGTTCTCTTGAAGCCTACATATTGCGTTTTTTTCTAAATTTGCCTACCGGGCTAAAGGTTAGCATGTTTAAAATACGTAAGTCGTTTTGTTCATCAAACTTAAGTAGATAACTCATCAGTTGTTTGCATCAGAGCGATAATTTTTGAGATAGTTATTAAAACTGTTTAAAGGTTGTCAAACGTTGTTTCTAGTTGTATATCCTTTAATTCTAGAGTTAAATTGATAAATAACGTGTACGAATTTGTTTAACGCATTTGTTTTGGTTACTTGACGTCTCCGTTCTCGTGTAGCCTACATATTGCGTTTTTTTTTTAAATTTGCTTACCGGGCTAAAGGTTAGCATGTTTAAAATACGTAAGTCGTTTTGTTCATTAAATTTAAGTAGATAACTCATCAGTTGTTTGCATCAGAGCGACAATTTTTGAGATAGTTATTAAAACTGTTTAAAGGTTGTCCAACGTTGTTTCTCGTTGTACATCCTTTAATTCTAGAGTTAAATTGATAAATAACGTGTACGAATTTGTTTAACGCATTTGTTTTGGTTACTCGACGTCTCCGTTCTCTTGTAGCCTACATATTGCGTTTTTTTTTAAATTTGCTTACCGGGCTAAAGGTTAGCATGTTTAAAATACGTAAGTCGTTTTGTTCATCAAATTTAAGTAGATAACTCATCAGTTGTTTGCATCAGAGCGATAATTTTTGAGATAGTTATTAAAACTGTTTAAAGGTTGTCAAACGTTGTTTCTCGTTGTATATCCTTTAATTCTAGAGTTAAATTGATAAATAACGTGTACGAATTTGTTTAACGCATTTGTTTTGGTTACTCGACGTCTCCGTTCTCGTGTAGCCTACATATTGCGTTTTTTTTTTAAATTTGCTTACCGGGCTAAAGGTTAGCATGTTTAAAATACGTAAGTCGTTTTGTTCATCAAATTTAAGTAGATAACTCATCAGTTGTTTGCATCAGAGCGACAATTTTTGAGATAGTTATTAAAACTGTTTAAAGGTTGTCCAACGTTGTTTCTCGTTGTACATCCTTTAATTCTAGAGTTAAATTGATAAATAACGTGTACGAATTTGTTTAACGCATTTGTTTTGGTTACTCGACGTCTCCGTTCTCGTGTAGCCTACATATCGCGTTTTTTTTTTTTTTAATTTGCTTACCGGGCTAAAGGTTAGCATGTTTAAAATACGTAAGTCGTTTTGTTCATCATATTTAAGTAGATAACTCATCAGTTGTTTGCATCAGAGCGATAATTTTTGAGATAGTTATTAAAACTGTTTAAAGGTTGTCAAACGTTGTTTCTCGTTGTATATCCTTTAATTCTAGAGTTAAATTGATAAATAACGTGTACGAATTTGTTTAACGCATTTGTTTTGGTTACTCGACGTCTCCGTTCTCGTGTAGCCTACATATTGCGTTTTTTTTTAATTTGCTTACCGGGCTAAAGGTTAGCATGTTTAAAATACGTAAGTCGTTTTGTTCATCATATTTAAGTAGATAACTCATCAGTTGTTTGCATCAGAGCGATAATTTTTGAGATAGTTATTAAAACTGTTTAAAGGTTGTCAAACGTTGTTTCTCGTTGTATATCCTTTAATTCTAGAGTTAAATTGATAAATAACGTGTACGAATTTGTTTAACGCATTTGTTTTGGTTACTCGACGTCTCCGTTCTCGTGTAGCCTACATATTGCGTTTTTTTTTTAATTTGCTTACCGGGCTAAAGGTTAGCATGTTTAAAATACGTAAGTCGTTTTGTTCAACAAATTTAAGTAGATAACTCATCAGTTGTTTGCATCAGAGCGATAATTTTTGAGATAGTTATTAAAACTGTTTAAAGGTTGTCAAACGTTGTTTCTCGTTGTATATCCTTTAATTCTAGAGTTAAATTGATAAATAACGTGTACGAATTTGTTTAACGCATTTCTTTTGGTTACTCGACGTCTCCGTTCTCGTGTAGCCTACATATTGCGTTTTTTTTTTAATTTGCTTACCGGGCTAAAGGTTAGCATGTTTAAAATACGTAAGTCGTTTTGTTCATCAAATTTAAGTAGATAACTCATCAGTTGTTTGCATCAGAGCGATAATTTTTGAGATAGTTATTAAAACTGTTTAAAGGTTGTTAAACGTTGTTTCTCGTTGTATATCCTTTAATTCTAGAGTTAAATTGATAAATAACGTGTACGAATTTGTTTAACGCATTTGTTTTGGTTACTCGACGTCTCCGTTCTCTTGTAGCCTACATATTGCGTTTTTTTTTAAATTTGCTTACCGGGCTAAAGGTTAGCATGTTTAAAATACGTAAGTCGTTTTGTTCATCAAATTTAAGTAGATAACTCATCAGTTGTTTGCATCAGAGCGACAATTTTTGAGATAGTTATTAAAACTGTTTAAAGGTTGTCAAACGTTGTTTCTCGTTGTATATCCTTTAACTCTAGAGTTAAATTGATAAATAACGTGTACGAATTTGTCTAACGCATTTGTTTTGGTTACTCGACGTCTCCGTTCTCGTGTAGCCTACATATTGCGTTTTTTTTTTTATTTGCTTACCGGGCTAAAGGTTAGCATGTTTAAAATACGTAAGTCGTTTTGTTCATCAAATTTAAGTAGATAACTCATCAGTTGTTTGCATCAGAGCGATAATTTTTGAGATAGTTATTAAAACTGTTTAAAGGTTGTCAAACGTTGTTTCTCGTTGTATATCCTTTAATTCTAGAGTTAAATTGATAAATAACGTGTACGAATTTGTTTAACGCATTTGTTTTGGTTACTCGACGTCTCCGTTCTCGTGTAGCCTACATATTGCGTTTTTTTTTTAATTTGCTTACCGGGCTAAAGGTTAGCATGTTTAAAATACGTAAGTCGTTTTGCTCATCAAATTTAAGTAGATAACTCATCAGTTGTTTGCATCAGAGCGATAATTTTTGAGATAGTTACTAAAACTGTTTAAAGGTTGTCAAACGTTGTTTCTCGTTGTATATCCTTTAATTCTAGAGTTAAATTGATAAATAACGTGTACGAATTTGTTTAACGCATTTCTTTTGGTTACTTGACGTCTCCGTTCTCGTGTAGCCTACATATTGCGTTTTTTTTTTAATTTGCTTACCGGGCTAAAGGTTAGCATGTTTAAAATACGTAAGTCGTTTTGTTCATCAAATTTAAGTAGATAACTCGTCAGTTGTTTGCATCAGAGCGACAATTTTTGAGATAGTTATTAAAACTGTTTAAAGGTTGTCAAACGTTGTTTCTCGTTGTATATCCTTTAATTCTAGAGTTAAATTGATAAATAACGTGTACGAATTTGTTTAACGCATTTCTTTTGGTTACTCGACGTCTCCGTTCTCGTGTAGCCTACATATTGCGTTTTTTTTTTAATTTGCTTACCGGGCTAAAGGTTAGCATGTTTAAAATACGTAAGTCGTTTTGTTCATCATATTTAAGTAGATAACTCATCAGTTGTTTGCATCAGAGCGATAATTTTTGAGATAGTTATTAAAACTGTTTAAAGGTTGTCAAACGTTGTTTCTCGTTGTATATCCTTTAATTCTAGAGTTAAATTGATAAATAACGTGTACGAATTTGTTTAACGCATTTGTTTTGGTTACTCGACGTCTCCGTTCTCTTGTAGCCTACATATTGAGTTTTTTTTTTTAATTTGCTTACCGGGCTAAAGGTTAGCATGTTTAAAATACGTAAGTCGTTTTGTTCAACAAATTTAAGTAGATAACTCATCAGTTGTTTGCATCAGAGCGATAATTTTTGAGATAGTTATTAAAACTGTTTAAAGGTTGTCAAACGTTGTTTCTCGTTGTATATCCTTTAATTCTAGAGTTAAATTGATAAATAACGTGTACGAATTTGTTTAACGCATTTGTTTTGGTTACTTGACGTCTCCGTTCTCGTGTAGCCTACATATTGCTTTTTTTTTTTAATTTGCTTACCGGGCTAAAGGTTAGCATGTTTAAAATACGTAAGTCGTTTTGTTCATCATATTTAAGTAGATAACTCATCAGTTGTTTGCATCAGAGCGATAATTTTTGAGATAGTTATTAAAACTGTTTAAAGGTTGTCAAACGTTGTTTCTCGTTGTATATCCTTTAATTCTAGAGTTAAATTGATAAATAACGTGTACGAATTTGTTTAACGCATTTGTTTTGGTTACTCGACGTCTCCGTTATCGTGTAGCCTACATATTGCGTTTTTTTTTTATTTGCTTACCGGGCTAAAGGTTAGCATGTTTAAAATACGTAAGTCGTTTTGTTCATCATATTTAAGTAGATAACTCATCAGTTGTTTGCATCAGAGCGATAATTTTTGAGATAGTTATTAAAACTGTTTAAAGGTTTGTCAAACGTTGTTTCTCGTTGTATATCCTTTAATTCTAGAGTTAAATTGATAAATAACGTGTACGAATTTGTTTAACGCATTTGTTTTGGTTACTCGACGTCTCCGTTCTCTTGTAGCCTACATATTGCGTTTTTTTTTTAATTTGCTTACCGGGCTAAAGGTTAGCATGTTTAAAATACGTAAGTCGTTTTGTTCATCATATTTAAGTAGATAACTCATCAGTTGTTTGCATCAGAGCGATAATTTTTGAGATAGTTATTAAAACTGTTTAAAGGTTGTCAAACGTTGTTTCTCGTTGTATATCCTTTAATTCTAGAGTTAAATTGATAAATAACGTGTACGAATTTGTTTAACGCATTTGTTTTGGTTACTCGACGTCTCCGTTCTCGTGTAGCCTACATATTGCGTTTTTTTTTTTAATTTGCTTACCGGGCTAAAGGTTAGCATGTTTAAAATACGTAAGTCGTTTTGTTCATCAAATTTAAGTAGATAACTCATCAGTTGTTTGCATCAGAGCGACAATTTTTGAGATAGTTATTAAAACTGTTTAAAGGTTTGTCAAACGTTGTTTCTCGTTGTATATCCTTTAATTCTAGAGTTAAATTGATAAATAACGTGTACGAATTTGTTTAACGCATTTGTTTTGGTTACTCGACGTCTCCGTTCTCTTGTAGCCTACATATTGCGTTTTTTTTTTAATTTCCTTACCGGGCTAAAGGTTAGCATGTTTAAAATACGTAAGTCGTTTTGTTCATCATATTTAAGTAGATAACTCATCAGTTGTTTGCATCAGAGCGATAATTTTTGAGATAGTTATTAAAACTGTTTAAAGGTTGTCAAACGTTGTTTCTCGTTGTATATCCTTTAATTCTAGAGTTAAATTGATAAATAACGTGTACGAATTTGTTTAACGCATTTGTTTTGGTTACTTGACGTCTCCGTTCTCGTGTAGCCTACATATTGCGTTTTTTTTTTAATTTGCTTACCGGGCTAAAGGTTAGCATGTTTAAAATACGTAAGTCGTTTTGTTCATCAAATTTAAGTAGATAACTCGTCAGTTGTTTGCATCAGAGCGATAATTTTTGAGATAGTTATTAAAACTGTTTAAAGGTTGTCAAACGTTGTTTCTCGTTGTATATCCTTTAATTCTAGAGTTAAATTGATAAATAACGTGTACGAATTTGTTTAACGCATTTGTTTTGGTTACTCGACGTCTCCGTTCTCTTGTAGCCTACATATTGCGTTTTTTTTTAATTTGCTTACCGGGCTAAAGGTTAGCATGTTTAAAATACGTAAGTCGTTTTGTTCATCATATTTAAGTAGATAACTCATCAGTTGTTTGCATCAGAGCGATAATTTTTGAGATAGTTATTAAAACTGTTTAAAGGTTGTCAAACGTTGTTTCTCGTTGTATATCCTTTAATTCTAGAGTTAAATTGATAAATAACGTGTACGAATTTGTTTAACGCATTTGTTTTGGTTACTCGACGTCTCCGTTCTCTTGTAGCCTACATATTGCGTTTTTTTTTTTAATTTGCTTACCGGGCTAAAGGTTAGCATGTTTAAAATACGTAAGTCGTTTTGTTCAACAAATTTAAGTAGATAACTCATCAGTTGTTTGCATCAGAGCGATAATTTTTGAGATAGTTATTAAAACTGTTTAAAGGTTGTCAAACGTTGTTTCTCGTTGTATATCCTTTAATTCTAGAGTTAAATTGATAAATAACGTGTACGAATTTGTTTAACACATTTGTTTTGGTTACTCGACGTCTCCGTTCTCGTGTAGCCTACATATTGCGTTTTTTTTTTAATTTGCTTACCGGGCTAAAGGTTAGCATGTTTAAAATACGTAAGTCGTTTTGTTCAATATATTTAAGTAGATAACTCATCAGTTGTTTGCATCAGAGCGATAATTTTTGAGATAGTTATTAAAACTGTTTAAAGGTTGTCAAACGTTGTTTCTCGTTGTATATCCTTTAATTCTAGAGTTAAATTGATAAATAACGTGTACGAATTTGTTTAACGCATTTGTTTTGGTTACTCGACGTCTCCGTTCTCGTGTAGCCTACATATTGCGTTTTTTTTTTAATTTGCTTACCGGGCTAAAGGTTAGCATGTTTAAAATACGTAAGTCGTTTTGTTCATCAAATTTAAGTAGATAACTCGTCAGTTGTTTGCATCAGAGCGACAATTTTTGAGATAGTTATTAAAACTGTTTAAAGGTTGTCAAACGTTGTTTCTCGTTGTATATCCTTTAATTCTAGAGTTAAATTGATAAATAACGTGTACGAATTTGTTTAACGCATTTCTTTTGGTTACTAGACGTCTCCGTTCTCGTGTAGCCTACATATTGCGTTTTTTTTTTAATTTGCTTACCGCGCTAAAGGTTAGCATGTTTAAAATACGTAAGTCGTTTTGTTCATCAAATTTAAGTAGATAACTCATCAGTTGTTTGCATCAGAGCGATAATTTTTGAGATAGTTATTAAAACTGTTTAAAGGTTGTCAAACGTTGTTTCTCGTTGTATATCCTTTAATTCTAGAGTTAAATTGATAAATAACGTGTACGAATTTGTTTAACGCATTTGTTTTGGTTACTCGACGTCTCCGTTCTCTTGTAGCCTACATATTGCGTTTTTTTTTAAATTTGCTTACCGGGCTAAAGGTTAGCATGTTTAAAATACGTAAGTCGTTTTGTTCATCAAATTTAAGTAGATAACTCATCAGTTGTTTGCATCAGAGCGACAATTTTTGAGATAGTTATTAAAACTGTTTAAAGGTTGTCAAACGTTTTTTCTCGTTGTATATCCTTTAATTCTAGAGTTAAATTGATAAATAACGTGTACGAATTTGTTTAACGCATTTGTTTTGGTTACTCGACGTCTCCGTTCTCGTGTAGCCTACATATTGCGTTTTTTTTTTTTATTTGCTTACCGGGCTAAAGGTTAGCATGTTTAAAATACGTAAGTCGTTTTGTTCATCAAATTTAAGTAGATAACTCATCAGTTGTTTGCATCAGAGCGATAATTTTTGAGATAGTTATTAAAACTGTTTAAAGGTTGTCAAACGTTGTTTCTCGTTGTATATCCTTTAATTCTAGAGTTAAATTGATAAATAACGTGTACGAATTTGTTTAACGCATTTGTTTTGGTTACTCGACGTCTCCGTTCTCTTGTAGCCTACATATTGCGTTTTTTTTTTAATTTGCTTACCGGGCTAAAGGTTAGCATGTTTAAAATACGTAAGTCGTTTTGTTCATCATATTTAAGTAGATAACTCATCAGCTGTTTGCATCAGAGCGATAATTTTTGAGATAGTTATTAAAACTGTTTAAAGGTTGTCAAACGTTGTTTCTCGTTGTATATCCTTTAATTCTAGAGTTAAATTGATAAATAACGTGTACGAATTTGTTTAACGCATTTGTTTTGGTTACTCGACGTCTCCGTTCTCGTGTAGCCTACATATTGCGTTTTTTTTTTAATTTGCTTACCGGGCTAAAGGTTAGCATGTTTAAAATACGTAAGTCGTTTTGTTCATCAAATTTAAGTAGATAACTCATCAGTTGTTTGCATCAGAGCGATAATTTTTGAGATAGTTATTAAAACTGTTTAAAGGTTGTCAAACGTTGTTTCTCGTTGTATATCCTTTAATTCTAGAGTTAAATTGATAAATAACGTGTACGAATTTGTTTAACGCATTTGTTTTGGTTACTCGACGTCTCCGTTCTCTTGTAGCCTACATATTGCGTCTTTTTTTAAATTTGCTTACCGGGCTAAAGGTTAGCATGTTTAAAATACGTAAGTCGTTTTGTTCAACAAATTTAAGTAGATAACTCATCAGTTGTTTGCATCAGAGCGATAATTTTTGAGATAGTTATTAAAACTGTTTAAAGGTTGTCAAACGTTGTTTCTCGTTGTATATCCTTTAATTCTAGAGTTAAATTGATAAATAACGTGTACGAATTTGTTTAACGCATTTGTTTTGGTTACTCGACGTCTCCGTTCTCTTGTAGCCTACATATTGCGTTTTTTTTTTAATTTGCTTACCGGGCTAAAGGTTAGCATGTTTAAAATACGTAAGTCGTTTTGTTCATCAAATTTAAGTAGATAACTCATCAGTTGTTTGCATCAGAGCGATAATTTTTGAGATAGTTATTAAAACTGTTTAAAGGTTGTCAAACGTTGTTTCTCGTTGTATATCCTTTAATTCTAGAGTTAAATTGATAAATAACGTGTACGAATTTGTTTAACGCATTTGTTTTGGTTACTCGACGTCTCCGTTCTCTTGTAGCCTACATATTGCGTTTTTTTTTTAATTTGCTTACCGGGCTAAAGGTTAGCATGTTTAAAATACGTAAGTCGTTTTGTTCATCATATTTAAGTAGATAACTCATCAGTTGTTTGCATCAGAGCGATAATTTTTGAGATAGTTATTAAAACTGTTTAAAGGTTGTCAAACGTTGTTTCTCGTTGTATATCCTTTAATTCTAGAGTTAAATTGATAAATAACGTGTACGAATTTGTTTAACGCATTTGTTTTGGTTACTCGACGTCTCCGTTCTCGTGTAGCCTACATATTGCGTTTTTTTTTTAATTTGCTTACCGGGCTAAAGGTTAGCATGTTTAAAATACGTAAGTCGTTTTGTTCATCAAATTTAAGTAGATAACTCATCAGTTGTTTGCATCAGAGCGATAATTTTTGAGATAGTTATTAAAACTGTTTAAAGGTTGTCAAACGTTGTTTCTCGTTGTATATCCTTTAATTCTAGAGTTAAATTGATAAATAACGTGTACGAATTTGTTTAACGCATTTGTTTTGGTTACTCGACATCTCCGTTCTCTTGTAGCCTACATATTGCGTCTTTTTTTAAATTTGCTTACCGGGCTAAAGGTTAGCATGTTTAAAATACGTAAGTCGTTTTGTTCAACAAATTTAAGTAGATAACTCATCAGTTGTTTGCATCAGAGCGATAATTTTTGAGATAGTTATTAAAACTGTTTAAAGGTTGTCAAACGTTGTTTCTCGTTGTATATCCTTTAATTCTAGAGTTAAATTGATAAAAACCGTGTACGAATTTGTTTAACGCATTTGTTTTGGTTACTCGACGTCTCCGTTCTCGTGTAGCCTACATATTGCGTTTTTTTTTTAATTTGCTTACCGGGCTAAAGGTTAGCATGTTTAAAATACGTAAGTCGTTTTGTTCATCATATTTAAGTAGATAACTCATCAGTTGTTTGCATCAGAGCGATAATTTTTGAGATAGTTATTAAAACTGTTTAAAGGTTGTCAAACGTTGTTTCTCGTTGCATATCCTTTAATTCTAGAGTTAAGTTGATAAATAATGTGTACGAATTTGTTTAACGCATTTGTTTTGGTTACTCGACGTCTCCGTTCTCGTGTAGCCTACATATTGCGTTTTTTTTTTTAATTTGCTTACCGGGCTAAAGGTTAGCATGTTTAAAATACGTAAGTCGTTTTGTTCATCAAATTTAAGTAGATAACTCATCAGTTGTTTGCATCAGAGCGATAATTTTTGAGATAGTTATTAAAACTGTTTAAAGGTTGTCAAACGTTGTTTCTCGTTGTATATCCTTTAATTCTAGAGTTAAATTGATAAATAACGTGTACGAATTTGTTTAACGCATTTGTTTTGGTTACTCGATGTCTCCGTTCTCGTGTAGCCTACATATTGCGTTTTTTTTTTAATTTGCTTACCGGGCTAAAGGTTAGCATGTTTAAAATACGTAAGTCGTTTTGTTCATCATATTTAAGTAGATAACTCATCAGTTGTTTGCATCAGAGCGATAATTTTTGAGATAGTTATTAAAACTGTTTAAAGGTTGTCAAACGTTGTTTTTCGTTGTATATCCTTTAATTCTAGAGTTAAATTGATAAATAACGTGTACGAATTTGTTTAACGCATTTGTTTTGGTTACTCGACGTCTCCGTTCTCGTGTAGCCTACATATTGCGTTTTTTTTTTAATTTGCTTACCGGGCTAAAGGTTAGCATGTTTAAAATACGTAAGTCGTTTTGTTCATCAAATTTAAGTAGATAACTCATCAGTTGTTTGCATCAGAGCGACAATTTTTGAGATAGTTATTAAAACTGTTTAAAGGTTGTCAAACGTTGTTTCTCGTTGTATATCCTTTAATTCTAGAGTTAAATTGATAAATAACGTGTACGAATTTGTTTAACGCATTTGTTTTGGTTACTCGACGTCTCCGTTCTCGTGTAGCCTACATATTGCGTTTTTTTTTTAATTTGCTTACCGGGCTAAAGGTTAGCATGTTTAAAATACGTAAGTCGTTTTGTTCATCAAATTTAAGTAGATAACTCATCAGTTGTTTGCATCAGAGCTATAATTTTTGAGATAGTTATTAAAACTGTTTAAAGGTTGTCAAACTTTGTTTCTCGTTGTATATCCTTTAATTCTAGAGTTAAATTGATAAATAACGTGTACGAATTTGTTTAACGCATTTGTTTTGGTTACTCGACGTCTCCGTTCTCTTGTAGCCTACATATTGCGTTTTTTTTTTTAATTTGCTTACCGGGCTAAAGGTTAGCATGTTTAAAATACGTAAGTCGTTTTGTTCATCATATTTAAGTAGATAACTCATCAGTTGTTTGCATCAGAGCGATAATTTTTGAGATAGTTATTAAAACTGTTTAAAGGTTGTCAAACGTTGTTTCTCGTTGTATATCCTTTAATTCTAGAGTTAAATTGATAAATAACGTGTACGAATTTGTTTAACGCATTTGTTTTGGTTACTCGACGTCTCCGTTCTCGTGTAGCCTACATATTGCGTTTTTTTTTTTTAATTTGCTTACCGGGCTAAAGGTTATCATGTTTAAGATACGTAAGTCGTTTTGTTCATCAAATTTAAGTAGATAACTCATCAGTTGTTTGCATCAGAGCGATAATTTTTGAGATAGTTATTAAAACTGTTTAAAGGTTGTCAAACGTTGTTTCTCGTTGTATATCCTTTAATTCTAGAGTTAAATTGATAAATAACGTGTACGAATTTGTTTAACGCATTTGTTTTGGTTACTCGACGTCTCCGTTCTCGTGTAGCCTACATATTGCGTTTTTTTTTTAATTTGCTTACCGGGCTAAAGGTTAGCATGTTTAAAATACGTAAGTCGTTTTGTTCATCATATTTAAGTTGATAACTCATCAGTTGTTTGCATCAGAGCGATAATTTTTGAGATAGTTATTAAAACTGTTTAAAGGTTGTCAAACGTTGTTTCTCGTTGTATATCCTTTAATTCTAGAGTTAAATTGATAAATAACGTGTACGAATTTGTTTAACGCATTTGTTTTGGTTACTCGACGTCTCCGTTCTCTTGTAGCCTACATATTGCGTTTTTTTTTTAATTTGCTTACCGGGCTAAAGGTTAGCATGTTTAAAATACGTAAGTCGTTTTGTTCATCATATTTAAGTAGATAACTCATCAGCTGTTTGCATCAGAGCGATAATTTTTGAGATAGTTATTAAAACTGTTTAAAGGTTGTCAAACGTTGTTTCTCGTTGTATATCCTTTAATTCTAGAGTTAAATTGATAAATAACGTGTACGAATTTGTTTAACGCATTTGTTTTGGTTACTCGACGTCTCCGTTCTCGTGTAGCCTACATATTGCGTTTTTTTTTTAATTTGCTTACCGGGCTAAAGGTTAGCATGTTTAAAATACGTAAGTCGTTTTGTTCATCAAATTTAAGTAGATAACTCATCAGTTGTTTGCATCAGAGCGATAATTTTTGAGATAGTTATTAAAACTGTTTAAAGGTTGTCAAACGTTGTTTCTCGTTGTATATCCTTTAATTCTAGAGTTAAATTGATAAATAACGTGTACGAATTTGTTTAACGCATTTGTTTTGGTTACTCGACGTCTCCGTTCTCTTGTAGCCTACATATTGCGCCTTTTTTTAAATTTGCTTACCGGGCTAAAGGTTAGCATGTTTAAAATACGTAAGTCGTTTTGTTCAACAAATTTAAGTAGATAACTCATCAGTTGTTTGCATCAGAGCGATAATTTTTGAGATAGTTATTAAAACTGTTTAAAGGTTGTCAAACGTTGTTTCTCGTTGTATATCCTTTAATTCTAGAGTTAAATTGATAAATAACGTGTACGAATTTGTTTAACGCATTTGTTTTGGTTACTCGACGTCTCCGTTCTCTTGTAGCCTACATATTGCGTTTTTTTTTTAATTTGCTTACCGGGCTAAAGGTTAGCATGTTTAAAATACGTAAGTCGTTTTGTTCATCAAATTTAAGTAGATAACTCATCAGTTGTTTGCATCAGAGCGATAATTTTTGAGATAGTTATTAAAACTGTTTAAAGGTTGTCAAACGTTGTTTCTCGTTGTATATCCTTTAATTCTAGAGTTAAATTGATAAATAACGTGTACGAATTTGTTTAACGCATTTGTTTTGGTTACTCGACGTCTCCGTTCTCTTGTAGCCTACATATTGCGTTTTTTTTTTAATTTGCTTACCGGGCTAAAGGTTAGCATGTTTAAAATACGTAAGTCGTTTTGTTCATCATATTTAAGTAGATAACTCATCAGTTGTTTGCATCAGAGCGATAATTTTTGAGATAGTTATTAAAACTGTTTAAAGGTTGTCAAACGTTGTTTCTCGTTGTATATCCTTTAATTCTAGAGTTAAATTGATAAATAACGTGTACGAATTTGTTTAACGCATTTGTTTTGGTTACTCGACGTCTCCGTTCTCGTGTAGCCTACATATTGCGTTTTTTTTTTAATTTGCTTACCGGGCTAAAGGTTAGCATGTTTAAAATACGTAAGTCGTTTTGTTCATCAAATTTAAGTAGATAACTCATCAGTTGTTTGCATCAGAGCGATAATTTTTGAGATAGTTATTAAAACTGTTTAAAGGTTGTCAAACGTTGTTTCTCGTTGTATATCCTTTAATTCTAGAGTTAAATTGATAAATAACGTGTACGAATTTGTTTAACGCATTTGTTTTGGTTACTCGACGTCTCCGTTCTCTTGTAGCCTACATATTGCGTCTTTTTTTAAATTTGCTTACCGGGCTAAAGGTTAGCATGTTTAAAATACGTAAGTCGTTTTGTTCAACAAATTTAAGTAGATAACTCATCAGTTGTTTGCATCAGAGCGATAATTTTTGAGATAGTTATTAAAACTGGTTAAAGGTTGTCAAACGTTGTTTCTCGTTGTATATCCTTTAATTCTAGAGTTAAATTGATAAAAACCGTGTAGGAATTTGTTTAACGCATTTGTTTTGGTTACTCGACGTCTCCGTTCTCGTGTAGCCTACATATTGCGTTTTTTTTTAATTTGCTTACCGGGCTAAAGGTTAGCATGTTTAAAATACGTAAGTCGTTTTGTTCATCATATTTAAGTAGATAACTCATCAGTTGTTTGCATCAGAGCGATAATTTTTGAGATAGTTATTAAAACTGTTTAAAGGTTGTCAAACGTTGTTTCTCGTTGCATATCCTTTAATTCTAGAGTTAAGTTGATAAATAACGTGTACGAATTTGTTTAACGCATTTGTTTTGGTTACTCGACGTCTCCGTTCTCGTGTAGCCTACATATTGCGTTTTTTTTTTTTAATTTGCTTACCGGGCTAAAGGTTAGCATGTTTAAAATACGTAAGTCGTTTTGTTCATCAAATTTAAGTAGATAACTCATCAGTTGTTTGCATCAGAGCGATAATTTTTGAGATAGTTATTAAAACTGTTTAAAGGTTGTCAAACGTTGTTTCTCGTTGTATATCCTTTAATTCTAGAGTTAAATTGATAAATAACGTGTACGAATTTGTTTAACGCATTTGTTTTGGTTACTCGATGTCTCCGTTCTCGTGTAGCCTACATATTGCGTTTTTTTTTTAATTTGCTTACCGGGCTAAAGGTTAGCATGTTTAAAATACGTAAGTCGTTTTGTTCATCATATTTAAGTAGATAACTCATCAGTTGTTTGCATCAGAGCGATAATTTTTGAGATAGTTATTAAAACTGTTTAAAGGTTGTCAAACGTTGTTTTTCGTTGTATATCCTTTAATTCTAGAGTTAAATTGATAAATAACGTGTACGAATTTGTTTAACGCATTTGTTTTGGTTACTCGACGTCTCCGTTCTCGTGTAGCCTACATATTGCGTTTTTTTTTTAATTTGCTTACCGGGCTAAAGGTTAGCATGTTTAAAATACGTAAGTCGTTTTGTTCATCAAATTTAAGTAGATACTCATCAGTTGTTTGCATCAGAGCGACAATTTTTGAGATAGTTATTAAAACTGTTTAAAGGTTGTCAAACGTTGTTTCTCGTTGTATATCCTTTAATTCTAGAGTTAAATTGATAAATAACGTGTACGAATTTGTTTAACGCATTTGTTTTGGTTACTCGACGTCTCCGTTCTCGTGTAGCCTACATATTGCGTTTTTTTTTTAATTTGCTTACCGGGCTAAAGGTTAGCATGTTTAAAATACGTAAGTCGTTTTGTTCATCAAATTTAAGTAGATAACTCATCAGTTGTTTGCATCAGAGCTATAATTTTTGAGATAGTTATTAAAACTGTTTAAAGGTTGTCAAACTTTGTTTCTCGTTGTATATCCTTTAATTCTAGAGTTAAATTGATAAATAACGTGTACGAATTTGTTTAACGCATTTGTTTTGGTTACTCGACGTCTCCGTTCTCTTGTAGCCTACATATTGCGTTTTTTTTTTTAATTTGCTTACCGGGCTAAAGGTTAGCATGTTTAAAATACGTAAGTCGTTTTGTTCATCATATTTAAGTAGATAACTCATCAGTTGTTTGCATCAGAGCGATAATTTTTGAGATAGTTATTAAAACTGTTTAAAGGTTGTCAAACGTTGTTTCTCGTTGTATATCCTTTAATTCTAGAGTTAAATTGATAAATAACGTGTACGAATTTGTTTAACGCATTTGTTTTGGTTACTCGACGTCTCCGTTCTCGTGTAGCCTACATATTGCGTTTTTTTTTTTAATTTGCTTACCGGGCTAAAGGTTATCATGTTTAAGATACGTAAGTCGTTTTGTTCATCAAATTTAAGTAGATAACTCATCAGTTGTTTGCATCAGAGCGATAATTTTTGAGATAGTTATTAAAACTGTTTAAAGGTTGTCAAACGTTGTTTCTCGTTGTATATCCTTTAATTCTAGAGTTAAATTGATAAATAACGTGTACGAATTTGTTTAACGCATTTGTTTTGGTTACTCGACGTCTCCGTTCTCGTGTAGCCTACATATTGCGTTTTTTTTTTAATTTGCTTACCGGGCTAAAGGTTAGCATGTTTAAAATACGTAAGTCGTTTTGTTCATCATATTTAAGTAGATAACTCATCAGTTGTTTGCATCAGAGCGATAATTTTTGAGATAGTTATTAAAACTGTTTAAAGGTTGTCAAACGTTGTTTCTCGTTGTATATCCTTTAATTCTAGAGTTAAATTGATAAATAACGTGTACGAATTTGTTTAACGCATTTGTTTTGGTTACTCGACGTCTCCGTTCTCGTGTAGCCTACATATTGCGTTTTTTTTTAATTTGCTTACCGGGCTAAAGGTTAGCATGTTTAAAATACGTAAGTCGTTTTGTTCATCAAATTTAAGTAGATAACTCATCAGTTGTTTGCATCAGAGCGACAATTTTTGAGATAGTTATTAAAACTGTTTAAAGGTTGTCCAACGTTGTTTCTCGTTGTACATCCTTTAATTCTAGAGTTAAATTGATAAATAACGTGTACGAATTTGTTTAACGCATTTCTTTTGGTTACTCGACGTCTCCGTTCTCGTGTAGCCTACATATTGCGTTTTTTTTTTAATTTGCTTACCGGGCTAAAGGTTAGCATGTTTAAAATACGTAAGTCGTTTTGTTCATCAAATTTAAGTAGATAACTCATCAGTTGTTTGCATCAGAGCGATAATTTTTGAGATAGTTATTAAAACTGTTTAAAGGTTGTCAAACGTTGTTTCTCGTTGTATATCCTTTAATTCTAGAGTTAAATTGATAAATAACGTGTACGAATTTGTTTAACGCATTTGTTTTGGTTACTCGACGTCTCCGTTCTCTTGTAGCCTACATATTGCGTTTTTTTTTAAATTTGCTTACCGGGCTAAAGGTTAGCATGTTTAAAATACGTAAGTCGTTTTGTTCATCAAATTTAAGTAGATAACTCATCAGTTGTTTGCATCAGAGCGACAATTTTTGAGATAGTTATTAAAACTGTTTAAAGGTTGTCAAACGTTGTTTCTCGTTGTATATCCTTTAATTCTAGAGTTAAATTGATAAATAACGTGTACGAATTTGTTTAACGCATTTGTTTTGGTTACTCGACGTCTCCGTTCTCGTGTAGCCTACATATTGCGTTTTTTTTTATTTGCTTACCGGGCTAAAGGTTAGCATGTTTAAAATACGTAAGTCGTTTTGTTCATCAAATTTAAGTAGATAACTCATCAGTTGTTTGCATCAGAGCGATAATTTTTGAGATAGTTATTAAAACTGTTTAAAGGTTGTCAAACGTTGTTTCTCGTTGTATATCCTTTAATTCTAGAGTTAAATTGATAAATAACGTGTACGAATTTGTTTAACGCATTTCTTTTGGTTACTCGACGTCTCCGTTCTCGTGTAGCCTACATATTGCGTTTTTTTTTTAATTTGCTTACCGGGCTAAAGGTTAGCATGTTTAAAATACGTAAGTCGTTTTGTTCATCATATTTAAGTAGATAACTCATCAGTTGTTTGCATCAGAGCGATAATTTTTGAGATAGTTATTAAAACTGTTTAAAGGTTTGTCAAACGTTGTTTCTCGTTGTATATCCTTTAATTCTAGAGTTAAATTGATAAATAACGTGTACGAATTTGTTTAACGCATTTGTTTTGGTTACTCGACGTCTCCGTTCTCTTGTAGCCTACATATTGCGTTTTTTTTTTAATTTGCTTACCGGGCTAAAGGTTAGCATGTTTAAAATACGTAAGTCGTTTTGTTCATAATATTTAAGTAGATAACTCATCAGTTGTTTGCATCAGAGCGATAATTTTTGAGATAGTTATTAAAACTGTTTAAAGGTTGTCAAACGTTGTTTCTCGTTGTATATCCTTTAATTCTAGAGTTAAATTGATAAATAACGTGTACGAATTTGTTTAACGCATTTGTTTTGGTTACTCGACGTCTCCGTTCTCGTGTAGCCTACATATTGCGTTTTTTTTTAATTTGCTTACCGGGCTAAAGGTTAGCATGTTTAAAATACGTAAGTCGTTTTGTTCATCAAATTTAAGTAGATAACTCATCAGTTGTTTGCATCAGAGCGACAATTTTTGAGATAGTTATTAAAACTGTTTAAAGGTTGTCCAACGTTGTTTCTCGTTGTACATCCTTTAATTCTAGAGTTAAATTGATAAATAACGTGTACGAATTTGTTTAACGCATTTGTTTTGGTTACTCGACGTCTCCGTTCTCGTGTAGCCTACATATTGCGTTTTTTTTTTAATTTGCTTACCGGGCTAAAGGTTAGCATGTTTAAAATACGTAAGTCGTTTTGTTCAACAAATTTAAGTAGATAACTCATCAGTTGTTTGCATCAGAGCGATAATTTTTGAGATAGTTATTAAAACTGTTTAAAGGTTGTCAAACGTTGTTTCTCGTTGTATATCCTTTAATTCTAGAGTTAAATTGATAAATAACGTGTACGAATTTGTTTAACGCATTTGTTTTGGTTACTCGACGTCTCCGTTATCGTGTAGCCTACATATTGCGTTTTTTTTTTATTTGCTTACCGGGCTAAAGGTTAGCATGTTTAAAATACGTAAGTCGTTTTGTTCATCAAATTTAAGTAGATAACTCATCAGTTGTTTGCATCAGAGCGATAATTTTTGAGATAGTTATTAAAACTGTTTAAAGGTTGTCAAACGTTGTTTCTCGTTGTATATCCTTTAATTCTAGAGTTAAATTGATAAATAACGTGTACGAATTTGTTTAACGCATTTGTTTTGGTTACTCGACGTCTCCGTTCTCTTGTAGCCTACATATTGCGTTTTTTTTTTAATTTGCTTACCGGGCTAAAGATTAGCATGTTTAAAATACGTAAGTCGTTTTGTTCATCACATTTAAGTAGATAACTCATCAGTTGTTTGCATCAGAGCGATAATTTTTGAGATAGTTATTAAAACTGTTTAAAGGTTGTCAAACGTTGTTTCTCGTTGTATATCCTTTAATTCTAGAGTTAAATTGATAAATAACGTGTCCGAATTTGTTTAACGCATTTGTTTTGGTTACTCGACGTCTCCGTTCTCATGTAGCCTACATATTGCGTTTTTTTTTTAATTTGCTTACCGGGCTAAAGGTTAGCATGTTTAAAATACGTAAGTCGTTTTGTGCATCAAATTTAAGTAGATAACTCATCAGTTGTTTGCATCAGAGCGATAATTTTTGAGATAGTTATTAAAACTGTTTAAAGGTTGTCAAACGTTGTTTCTCGTTGTATATCCTTTAATTCTAGAGTTAAATTGATAAATAACGTGTACGAATTTGTTTAACGCATTTGTTTTGGTTACTCGACGTCTCCGTTCTCGTGTAGCCTACATATTGCGTTTTTTTTTTAATTTGCTTACCGGGCTAAAGGTTAGCATGTTTAAAATACGTAAGTCGTTTTGTTCATCAAATTTAAGTAGATAACTCATCAGTTGTTTGCATCAGAGCGATAATTTTTGAGATAGTTATTAAAACTGTTTAAAGGTTGTCAAACGTTGTTTCTCGTTGTATATCCTTTAATTCTAGAGTTAAATTGATAAATAACGTGTACGAATTTGTTTAACGCATTTGTTTTGGTTACTCGACGTCTCCGTTCTCATGTAGCCTACATATTGCGTTTTTTTTTTAATTTGCTTACCGGGCTAAAGGTTAGCATGTTTAAAATACGTAAGTCGTTTTGTTCATCAAATTTAAGTAGATAACTCATCAGTTGTTTGCATCAGAGCGATAATTTTTGAGATAGTTATTAAAACTGTTTAAAGGTTGTCAAACGTTGTTTCTCGTTGTATATCCTTTAATTCTAGAGTTAAATTGATAAATAACGTGTACGAATTTGTTTAACGCATTTGTTTTGGTTACTCGACGTCTCCGTTCTCTTGTAGCCTACATATTGCGTTTTTTTTTAACTTGCTTACCGGGCTAAAGGTTAGCATGTTTAAAATACGTAGGTCGTTTTGTTCATCATAAATAAGTAGATAACTCATCAGTTGTTTGCATCAGAGCGATAATTTTTGAGATAGTTATTAAAACTGTTTAAAGGTTGTCAAACGTTGTTTCTCGTTGTATATCCTTTAATTCTAGAGTTAAATTGATAAATAACGTGTACGAATTTGTTTAACGCATTTGTTTTGGTTACTCGACGTCTCCGTTCTCGTGTAGCCTACATATTGCGTTTTTTTTTTAATTTGCTTGCCGGGCTAAAGGTTAGCATGTTTAAAATACGTAAGTCGTTTTGTTCATCAAATTTAAGTAGATAACTCATCAGTTGTTTACATCAGAGTGATAATTTTTGAGATAGTTATTAAAACTGTTTAAAGGTTGTCAAACGTTGTTTCTCGTTGTATATCCTTTAATTCTAGAGTTAAATTGATAAATAACGTGTACGAATTTGTTTAACGCATTTGTTTTGGTTACTCGACGTCTCCGTTCTCGTGTAGCCTACATATTGCGTTTTTTTTTTAATTTGCTTACCGGGCTAAAGGTTAGCATGTTTAAAATACGTAAGTCGTTTTGTTCATCAAATTTAAGTAGATAACTCATCAGTTGTTTGCATCAGAGCGATAATTTTTGAGATAGTTATTAAAACTGTTTAAAGGTTGTCAAACGTTGTTTCTCGTTGTATATCCTTTAATTCTAGAGTTAAATTGATAAATAACGTGTACGAATTTGTTTAACGCATTTGTTTTGGTTACTCGACGTCTCCGTTCTCGTGTAGCCTACATATTGCGTTTTTTTTTTAATTTGCTTACCGGGCTAAAGGTTAGCATGTTTAAAATACGTAAGTCGTTTTGTTCAACAAATTTAAGTAGATAACTCATCAGTTGTTTGCATCAGATCGATAATTTTTGAGATAGTTATTAAAACTGTTTAAAGGTTGTCAAACGTTGTTTCTCGTTGTATATCCTTTAATTCTAGAGTTAAATTGATAAATAACGTGTACGAATTTGTTTAACGAATTTCTTTTGGTTACTCGACGTCTCCGTTCTCGTGTAGCCTACATATTGCGTTTTTTTTTTAATTTGCTTACCGGGCTAAAGGTTAGCATGTTTAAAATACGTAAGTCGTTTTGTTCATCAAATTTAAGTAGATAACTCATCAGTTGTTTGCATCAGAGCGATAATTTTTGAGATAGTTATTAAAACTGTTTAAAGGTTGTCAAACGTTGTTTCTCGTTGTATATCCTTTAATTCTAGAGTTAAATTGATAAATAACGTGTACGAATTTGTTTAACGCATTTGTTTTGGTTACTCGACGTCTCCGTTCTCTTGTAGCCTACATATTGCGTTTTTTTTTAAATTTGCTTACCGGGCTAAAGGTTAGCATGTTTAAAATACGTAAGTCGTTTTGTTCATCAAATTTAAGTAGATAACTCATCAGTTGTTTGCATCAGAGCGACAATTTTTGAGATAGTTATTAAAACTGTTTAAAGGTTGTCAAACGTTGTTTCTCGTTGTATATCCTTTAATTCTAGAGTTAAATTGATAAATAACGTGTACGAATTTGTTTAACGCATTTGTTTTGGTTACTCGACGTCTCCGTTCTCGTGTAGCCTACATATTGCGTTTTTTTTTTTATTTGCTTACCGGGCTAAAGGTTAGCATGTTTAAAATACGTAAGTCGTTTTGTTCATCAAATTTAAGTAGATAACTCATCAGTTGTTTGCATCAGAGCGATAATTTTTGAGATAGTTACTAAAACTGTTTAAAGGTTGTCAAACGTTGTTTCTCGTTGTATATCCTTTAATTCTAGAGTTAAATTGATAAATAACGTGTACGAATTTGTTTAACGCATTTGTTTTGGTTACTCGACGTCTCCGTTCTCGTGTAGCCTACATATTGCGTTTTTTTTTTAATTTGCTTACCGGGCTAAAGGTTAGCATGTTTAAAATACGTAAGTCGTTTTGCTCATCAAATTTAAGTAGATAACTCATCAGTTGTTTGCATCAGAGCGATAATTTTTGAGATAGTTATTAAAACTGTTTAAAGGTTGTCAAACGTTGTTTCTCGTTGTATATCCTTTAATTCTAGAGTTAAATTGATAAATAACGTGTACGAATTTGTTTAACGCATTTCTTTTGGTTACTTGACGTCTCCGTTCTCGTGTAGCCTACATATTGCGTTTTTTTTTTAATTTGCTTACCCGGCTAAAGGTTAGCATGTTTAAAATACGTAAGTCGTTTTGTTCATCAAATTTAAGTAGATAACTCGTCAGTTGTTTGCATCAGAGCGACAATTTTTGAGATAGTTATTAAAACTGTTTAAAGGTTGTCAAACGTTGTTTCTTGTTGTATATCCTTTAATTCTAGAGTTAAATTGATAAATAACGTGTACGAATTTGTTTAACGCATTTCTTTTGGTTACTCGACGTCTCCGTTCTCGTGTAGCCTACATATTGCGTTTTTTTTTTAATTTGCTTACCGGGCTAAAGGTTAGCATGTTTAAAATACGTAAGTCGTTTTGTTCATCATATTTAAGTAGATAACTCATCAGTTGTTTGCATCAGAGCGATAATTTTTGAGATAGTTATTAAAACTGTTTAAAGGTTTGTCAAACGTTGTTTCTCGTTGTATATCCTTTAATTCTAGAGTTAAATTGATAAATAACGTGTACGAATTTGTTTAACGCATTTGTTTTGGTTACTCGACGTCTCCGTTCTCTTGTAGCCTACATATTGCGTTTTTTTTTTAATTTGCTTACCGGGCTAAAGGTTAGCATGTTTAAAATACGTAAGTCGTTTTGTTCATCATATTTAAGTAGATAACTCATCAGTTGTTTGCATCAGAGCGATAATTTTTGAGATAGTTATTAAAACTGTTTAAAGGTTGTCAAACGTTGTTTCTCGTTGTATATCCTTTAATTCTAGAGTTAAATTGATAAATAACGTGTACGAATTTGTTTAACGCATTTGTTTTGGTTACTCGACGTCTCCGTTCTCGTGTAGCCTACATATTGCGTTTTTTTTTTAATTTGCTTACCGGGCTAAAGGTTAGCATGTTTAAAATACGTAAGTCGTTTTGTTCATCAAATTTAAGTAGATAACTCATCAGTTGTTTGCATCAGAGCGATAATTTTTGAGATAGTTATTAAAACTGTTTAAAGGTTGTCAAACGTTGTTTCTCGTTGTATATCCTTTAATTCTAGAGTTAAATTGATAAATAACGTGTACGAATTTGTTTAACGCATTTGTTTTGGTTACTCGACGTCTCCGTTCTCGTGTAGCCTACATATTGCGTTTTTTTTTTAATTTGCTTACCGGGCTAAAGATTAGCATGTTTAAAATACGTAAGTCGTTATGTTCATCAAATTTAAGTAGATAACTCATCAGTTGTTTGCATCAGAGCGATAATTTTTGAGATAGTTATTAAAACTGTTTAAAGGTTGTCAAACGTTGTTTCTCGTTGTATATCCTTTAATTCTAGAGTTAAATTGATAAATAACGTGTACGAATTTGTTTAACGCATTTGTTTTGGTTACTCGACGTCTCCGTTCTCGTGTAGCCTACATATTGCGTTTTTTTTTTAATTTGCTTACCGGGCTAAAGGTTAGCATGTTTAAAATACGTAAGTCGTTTTGTTCATCAAATTTAAGTAGATAACTCATCAGTTGTTTGCATCAGAGCGATAATTTTTGAGATAGTTATTAAAACTGTCTAAAGGTAGTCAAACGTTGTTTCTCGTTGTATATCCTTTAATTCTAGAGTTAAATTGATAAATAACGTGTACGAATTTGTTTAACGCATTTGTTTTGGTTACTCGACGTCTCCGTTCTCGTGTAGCCTACATATTGCGTTTTTTTTTTAATTTGCTTACCGGGCTAAAGGTTAGCATGTTTAAAATACGTAAGTCGTTTTGTTAATCAAATTTAAGTAGATAACTCATCAGTTGTTTGCATCAGAGCGACAATTTTTGAGATAGTTATTAAAACTGTTTAAAGGTTGTCAAACGTTGTTTCTCGTTGTATATCCTTTAATTCTAGAGTTAAATTGATAAATAACGTGTACGAATTTGTTTAACGCATTTGTTTTGGTTACTCGACGTCTCCGTTCTCGTGTAGCCTACATATTGCGTTTTTTTTTTAATTTGCTTACCGGGCTAAAGGTTAGCATGTTTAAAATACGTAAGTCGTTTTGCTCATCAAATTTAAGTAGATAACTCATCAGTTGTTTGCATCAGAGCGACAATTTTTGAGATAGTTATTAAACTGTTTAAAGGTTGTCAAACGTTGTTTCTCGTTGTATATCCTTTAATTCTAGAGTTAAATTGATAAATAACGTGTACGAATTTGTTTAACGCATTTGTTTTGGTTACTCGACGTCTCCGTTCTCTTGTAGCCTACATATTGCGTTTTTTTTTTAATTTGCTTACCGGGCTAAAGGTTAGCATGTTTAAAATACGTAAGTCGTTTTGTTCATCAAATTTAAGTAGATAACTCATCAGTTGTTTGCATCAGAGCGATAATTTTTGAGATAGTTATTAAAACTGTTTAAAGGTTGTCAAACGTTGTTTCTCGTTGTATATCCTTTAATTCTAGAGTTAAATTGATAAATAACGTGTACGAATTTGTTTAACGCATTTGTTTTGGTTCTCGACGTCTCCGTTCTCTTGTAGCCTACATATTGCGTTTTTTTTTAAATTTGCTTACCGGGCTAAAGGTTAGCATGTTTAAAATACGTAAGTCGTTTTGTTCATCAAATTTAAGTAGATAACTCATCAGTTGTTTGCATCAGAGCGATAATTTTTGAGATAGTTATTAAAACTGTTTAAAGGTTGTCAAACGTTGTTTCTCGTTGTATATCCTTTAATTCTAGAGTTAAATTGATAAATAACGTGTACGAATTTGTTTAACGCATTTGTTTTGGTTACTTGACGTCTCCGTTCTCGTGTAGCCTACATATTGCGTTTTTTTTTTAATTTGCTTACCGGGCTAAAGGTTAGCATGTTTAAAATACGTAAGTCGTTTTGTTCATCAAATTTAAGTAGATAACTCGTCAGTTGTTTGCATCAGAGCGATAATTTTTGAGATAGTTATTAAAACTGTTTAAAGGTTGTCAAACGTTGTTTCTCGTTGTATATCCTTTAATTCTAGAGTTAAATTGATAAATAACGTGTACGAATTTGTTTAACGCATTTGTTTTGGTTACTCGACGTCTCCGTTCTCTTGTAGCCTACATATTGCGTTTTTTTTTAAATTTGCTTACCGGGCTAAAGGTTAGCATGTTTAAAATACGTAAGTCGTTTTGTTCATCAAATTTAAGTAGATAACTCATCATTTGTTTGCATCAGAGCGATAATTTTTGAGATAGTTATTAAAACTGTTTAAAGGTTGTCAAACGTTGTTTCTCGTTGTATATCCTTTAATTCTAGAGTTAAATTGATAAATAACGTGTACGAATTTGTTTAACGCATTTGTTTTGGTTACTCGACGTCTCCGTTCTCTTGTAGCCTACATATTGCGTTTTTTTTTAAATTTGCTTACCGGGCTAAAGGTTAGCATGTTTAAAATACGTAAGTCGTTTTGTTCATCAAATTTAAGTAGATAACTCATCAGTTGTTTGCATCAGAGCGATAATTTTTGAGATAGTTATTAAAACTGTTTAAAGGTTGTCAAACGTTGTTTCTCGTTGTATATCCTTTAATTCTAGAGTTAAATTGATAAATAACGTGTACGAATTTGTTTAACGCATTTGTTTTGGTTACTCGACGTCTCCGTTCTCTTGTAGCCTACATATTGCGTTTTTTTTTTAATTTGCTTACCGGGCTAAAGGTTAGCATGTTTAAAATACGTAAGTCGTTTTGTTCAACAAATTTAAGTAGATAACTCATCAGTTGTTTGCATCAGAGCGATAATTTTTGAGATAGTTATTAAAACTGTTTAAAGGTTGTCAAACGTTGTTTCTCGTTGTATATCCTTTAATTCTAGAGTTAAATTGATAAATAACGTGTACGAATTTGTTTATCGCATTTGTTTTGGTTACTCGACGTCTCCGTTCTCTTGTAGCCTACATATTGCGTTTTTTTTTAATTTGCTTACCGGGCTAAAGGTTAGCATGTTTAAAATACGTAAGTCGTTTTGTTCATCAAATTTAAGTAGATAACTCGTCAGTTGTTTGCATCAGAGCGACAATTTTTGAGATAGTTATTAAAACTGTTTAAAGGTTGTCAAACGTTGTTTCTCGTTGTATATCCTTTAATTCTAGAGTTATATTGATAAATAACGTGTACGAATTTGTTTAACGCATTTGTTTTGGTTACTCGACGTCTCCGTTCTCTTGTAGCCTACATATTGCGTTTTTTTTCTAAATTTGCCTACCGGGCTAAAGGTTAGCATGTTTAAAATACGTAAGTCGTTTTGTTCATCAAATTTAAGTAGATAACTCATCAGTTGTTTGCATCAGAGCGATAATTTTTGAGATAGTTATTAAAACTGTTTAAAGGTTGTCAAACGTTGTTTCTAGTTGTATATCCTTTAATTCTAGAGTTAAATTGATAAATAACGTGTACGAATTTGTTTAACGCATTTGTTTTGGTTACTTGACGTCTCCGTTCTCGTGTAGCCTACATATTGCGTTTTTTTTTTAAATTTGCTTACCGGGCTAAAGGTTAGCATGTTTAAAATACGTAAGTCGTTTTGTTCATTAAATTTAAGTAGATAACTCATCAGTTGTTTGCATCAGAGCGACAATTTTTGAGATAGTTATTAAAACTGTTTAAAGGTTGTCCAACGTTGTTTCTCGTTGTACATCCTTTAATTCTAGAGTTAAATTGATAAATAACGTGTACGAATTTGTTTAACGCATTTGTTTTGGTTACTCGACGTCTCCGTTCTCTTGTAGCCTACATATTGCGTTTTTTTTTAAATTTGCTTACCGGGCTAAAGGTTAGCATGTTTAAAATACGTAAGTCGTTTTGTTCATCAAATTTAAGTAGATAACTCATCAGTTGTTTGCATCAGAGCGATAATTTTTGAGATAGTTATTAAAACTGTTTAAAGGTTGTCAAACGTTGTTTCTCGTTGTATATCCTTTAATTCTAGAGTTAAATTGATAAATAACGTGTACGAATTTGTTTAACGCATTTGTTTTGGTTACTCGACGTCTCCGTTCTCGTGTAGCCTACATATTGCGTTTTTTTTTTAAATTTGCTTACCGGGCTAAAGGTTAGCATGTTTAAAATACGTAAGTCGTTTTGTTCATCAAATTTAAGTAGATAACTCATCAGTTGTTTGCATCAGAGCGACAATTTTTGAGATAGTTATTAAAACTGTTTAAAGTTTGTCCAACGTTGTTTCTCGTTGTACATCCTTTAATTCTAGAGTTAAATTGATAAATAACGTGTACGAATTTGTTTAACGCATTTGTTTTGGTTACTCGACGTCTCCGTTCTCGTGTAGCCTACATATCGCGTTTTTTTTTTTTTTAATTTGCTTACCGGGCTAAAGGTTAGCATGTTTAAAATACGTAAGTCGTTTTGTTCATCATATTTAAGTAGATAACTCATCAGTTGTTTGCATCAGAGCGATAATTTTTGAGATAGTTATTAAAACTGTTTAAAGGTTGTCAAACGTTGTTTCTCGTTGTATATCCTTTAATTCTAGAGTTAAATTGATAAATAACGTGTACGAATTTGTTTAACGCATTTGTTTTGGTTACTCGACTTCTCCGTTCTCGTGTAGCCTACATATTGCGTTTTTTTTTAATTTGCTTACCGGGCTAAAGGTTAGCATGTTTAAAATACGTAAGTCGTTTTGTTCATCATATTTAAGTAGATAACTCATCAGTTGTTTGCATCAGAGCGATAATTTTTGAGATAGTTATTAAAACTGTTTAAAGGTTGTCAAGCGTTGTTTCTCGTTGTATATCCTTTAATTCTAGAGTTAAATTGATAAATAACGTGTACGAATTTGTTTAACGCATTTGTTTTGGTTACTCGACGTCTCCGTTCTCGTGTAGCCTACATATTGCGTTTTTTTTTTAATTTGCTTACCGGGCTAAAGGTTAGCATGTTTAAAATACGTAAGTCGTTTTGTTCATCAAATTTAAGTAGATAACTCGTCAGTTGTTTGCATCAGAGCGACAATTTTTGAGATAGTTATTAAAACTGTTTAAAGGTTGTCAAACGTTGTTTCTCGTTGTATATCCTTTAATTCTAGAGTTAAATTGATAAATAACGTGTACGAATTTGTTTAACGCATTTCTTTTGGTTACTCTACGTCTCCGTTCTCGTGTAGCCTACATATTGCGTTTTTTTTTTAATTTGCTTACCGGGCTAAAGGTTAGCATGTTTAAAATACGTAAGTCGTTTTGTTCATCAAATTTAAGTAGATAACTCATCAGTTGTTTGCATCAGAGCGATAATTTTTGAGATAGTTATTAAAACTGTTTAAAGGTTGTCAAACGTTGTTTCTCGTTGTATATCCTTTAATTCTAGAGTTAAATTGATAAATAACGTGTACGAATTTGTTTAACGCATTTGTTTTGGTTACTCGACGTCTCCGTTCTCGTGTAGCCTACATATTGCGTTTTTTTTTTAATTTGCTTACCGGGCTAAAGGTTAGCATGTTTAAAATACGTAAGTCGTTTTGTTCATCATATTTAAGTAGATAACTCATCAGTTGTTTGCATCAGAGCGATAATTTTTGAGATAGTTATTAAAACTGTTTAAAGGTTGTCAAACGTTGTTTCTCGTTGTATATCCTTTAATTCTAGAGTTAAATTGATAAATAACGTGTACGAATTTGTTTAACGCATTTGTTTTGGTTACTCGACGTCTCCGTTCTCGTGTAGCCTACATATTGCGTTTTTTTTTAATTTGCTTACCGGGCTAAAGGTTAGCATGTTTAAAATACGTAAGTCGTTTTGTTCATCAAATTTAAGTAGATAACTCATCAGTTGTTTGCATCAGAGCGACAATTTTTGAGATAGTTATTAAAACTGTTTAAAGGTTGTCCAACGTTGTTTCTCGTTGTACATCCTTTAATTCTAGAGTTAAATTGATAAATAACGTGTACGAATTTGTTTAACGCATTTGTTTTGGTTACTCGACGTCTCCGTTCTCGTGTAGCCTACATATTGCGTTTTTTTTTTAATTTGCTTACCGGGTTAAAGGTTAGCATGTTTAAAATACGTAAGTCGTTTTGTTCAACAAATTTAAGTAGATAACTCATCAGTTGTTTGCATCAGAGCGATAATTTTTGAGATAGTTATTAAAACTGTTTAAAGGTTGTCAAACGTTGTTTCTCGTTGTATATCCTTTAATTCTAGAGTTAAATTGATAAATAACGTGTACGAATTTGTTTAACGCATTTCTTTTGGTTACTCGACGTCTCCGTTCTCGTGTAGCCTACATATTGCGTTTTTTTTTTTAATTTGCTTACCAGGCTAAAGGTTAGCATGTTTAAAATACGTAAGTCGTTTTGTTCATCAAATTTAAGTAGATAACTCATCAGTTGTTTGCATCAGAGCGATAATTTTTGAGATAGTTATTAAAACTGTTTAAAGGTTGTCAAACGTTGTTTCTCGTTGTATATCCTTTAATTCTAGAGTTAAATTGATAAATAACGTGTACGAATTTGTTTAACGCATTTGTTTTGGTTACTCGACGTCTCCGTTCTCTTGTAGCCTACATATTGCGTTTTTTTTTAAATTTGCTTACCGGGCTAAAGGTTAGCATGTTTAAAATACGTAAGTCGTTTTGTTCATCAAATTTAAGTAGATAACTCATCAGTTGTTTGCATCAGAGCGACAATTTTTGAGATAGTTATTAAAACTGTTTAAAGGTTGTCAAACGTTGTTTCTCGTTGTATATCCTTTAACTCTAGAGTTAAATTGATAAATAACGTGTACGAATTTGTTTAACGCATTTGTTTTGGTTACTCGACGTCTCCGTTCTCGTGTAGCCTACATATTGCGTTTTTTTTTTTATTTGCTTACCGGGCTAAAGGTTAGCATGTTTAAAATACGTAAGTCGTTTTGTTCATCAAATTTAAGTAGATAACTCATCAGTTGTTTGCATCAGAGCGATAATTTTTGAGATAGTTATTAAAACTGTTTAAAGGTTGTCAAACGTTGTTTCTCGTTGTATATCCTTTAATTCTAGAGTTAAATTGATAAATAACGTGTACGAATTTGTTTAACGCATTTGTTTTGGTTACTCGACGTCTCCGTTCTCGTGTAGCCTACATATTGCGTTTTTTTTTTAATTTGCTTACCGGGCTAAAGGTTAGCATGTTTAAAATACGTAAGTCGTTTTGCTCATCAAATTTAAGTAGATAACTCATCAGTTGTTTGCATCAGAGCGATAATTTTTGAGATAGTTACTAAAACTGTTTAAAGGTTGTCAAACGTTGTTTCTCGTTGTATATCCTTTAATTCTAGAGTTAAATTGATAAATAACGTGTACGAATTTGTTTAACGCATTTCTTTTGGTTACTTGACGTCTCCGTTCTCGTGTAGCCTACATATTGCGTTTTTTTTTTAATTTGCTTACCGGGCTAAAGGTTAGCATGTTTAAAATACGTAAGTCGTTTTGTTCATCAAATTTAAGTAGATAACTCGTCAGTTGTTTGCATCAGAGCGACAATTTTTGAGATAGTTATTAAAACTGTTTAAAGGTTGTCAAACGTTGTTTCTCGTTGTATATCCTTTAATTCTAGAGTTAAATTGATAAATAACGTGTACGAATTTGTTTAACGCATTTCTTTTGGTTACTCGACGTCTCCGTTCTCGTGTAGCCTACATATTGCGTTTTTTTTTTAATTTGCTTACCGGGCTAAAGGTTAGCATGTTTAAAATACGTAAGTCGTTTTGTTCATCATATTTAAGTAGATAACTCATCAGTTGTTTGCATCAGAGCGATAATTTTTGAGATAGTTATTAAAACTGTTTAAAGGTTGTCAAACGTTGTTTCTCGTTGTATATCCTTTAATTCTAGAGTTAAATTGATAAATAACGTGTACGAATTTGTTTAACGCATTTGTTTTGGTTACTCGACGTCTCCGTTCTCTTGTAGCCTACATATTGAGTTTTTTTTTTTAATTTGCTTACCGGGCTAAAGGTTAGCATGTTTAAAATACGTAAGTCGTTTTGTTCAACAAATTTAAGTAGATAACTCATATATTGTTTGCATCAGAGCGATAATTTTTGAGATAGTTATTAAAACTGTTTAAAGGTTGTCAAACGTTGTTTCTCGTTGTATATCCTTTAATTCTAGAGTTAAATTGATAAATAACGTGTACGAATTTGTTTAACGCATTTGTTTTGGTTACTTGACGTCTCCGTTCTCGTGTAGCCTACATATTGCTTTTTTTTTTTAATTTGCTTACCGGGCTAAAGGTTAGCATGTTTAAAATACGTAAGTCGTTTTGTTCATCATATTTAAGTAGATAACTCATCAGTTGTTTGCATCAGAGCGATAATTTTTGAGATAGTTATTAAAACTGTTTAAAGGTTGTCAAACGTTGTTTCTCGTTGTATATCCTTTAATTCTAGAGTTAAATTGATAAATAACGTGTACGAATTTGTTTAACGCATTTGTTTTGGTTACTCGACGTCTCCGTTATCGTGTAGCCTACATATTGCGTTTTTTTTTATTTGCTTACCGGGCTAAAGGTTAGCATGTTTAAAATACGTAAGTCGTTTTGTTCATCATATTTAAGTAGATAACTCATCAGTTGTTTGCATCAGAGCGATAATTTTTGAGATAGTTATTAAAACTGTTTAAAGGTTTGTCAAACGTTGTTTCTCGTTGTATATCCTTTAATTCTAGAGTTAAATTGATAAATAACGTGTACGAATTTGTTTAACGCATTTGTTTTGGTTACTCGACGTCTCCGTTCTCTTGTAGCCTACATATTGCGTTTTTTTTTTAATTTGCTTACCGGGCTAAAGGTTAGCATGTTTAAAATACGTAAGTCGTTTTGTTCATCATATTTAAGTAGATAACTCATCAGTTGTTTGCATCAGAGCGATAATTTTTGAGATAGTTATTAAAACTGTTTAAAGGTTGTCAAACGTTGTTTCTCGTTGTATATCCTTTAATTCTAGAGTTAAATTGATAAATAACGTGTACGAATTTGTTTAACGCATTTGTTTTGGTTACTCGACGTCTCCGTTCTCGTGTAGCCTACATATTGCGTTTTTTTTTTTAATTTGCTTACCGGGCTAAAGGTTAGCATGTTTAAAATACGTAAGTCGTTTTGTTCATCAAATTTAAGTAGATAACTCATCAGTTGTTTGCATCAGAGCGACAATTTTTGAGATAGTTATTAAAACTGTTTAAAGGTTTGTCAAACGTTGTTTCTCGTTGTATATCCTTTAATTCTAGAGTTAAATTGATAAATAACGTGTACGAATTTGTTTAACGCATTTGTTTTGGTTACTCGACGTCTCCGTTCTCTTGTAGCCTACATATTGCGTTTTTTTTTTAATTTGCTTACCGGGCTAAAGGTTAGCATGTTTAAAATACGTAAGTCGTTTTGTTCATCATATTTAAGTAGATAACTCATCAGTTGTTTGCATCAGAGCGATAATTTTTGAGATAGTTATTAAAACTGTTTAAAGGTTGTCAAACGTTGTTTCTCGTTGTATATCCTTTAATTCTAGAGTTAAATTGATAAATAACGTGTACGAATTTGTTTAACGCATTTGTTTTGGTTACTTGACGTCTCCGTTCTCGTGTAGCCTACATATTGCGTTTTTTTTTTAATTTGCTTACCGGGCTAAAGGTTAGCATGTTTAAAATACGTAAGTCGTTTTGTTCATCAAATTTAAGTAGATAACTCGTCAGTTGTTTGCATCAGAGCGATAATTTTTGAGATAGTTATTAAAACTGTTTAAAGGTTGTCAAACGTTGTTTCTCGTTGTATATCCTTTAATTCTAGAGTTAAATTGATAAATAACGTGTACGAATTTGTTTAACGCATTTGTTTTGGTTACTCGACGTCTCCGTTCTCTTGTAGCCTACATATTGCGTTTTTTTTTTAATTTGCTTACCGGGCTAAAGGTTAGCATGTTTAAAATACGTAAGTCGTTTTGTTCATCATATTTAAGTAGATAACTCATCAGTTGTTTGCATCAGAGCGATAATTTTTGAGATAGTTATTAAAACTGTTTAAAGGTTGTCAAACGTTGTTTCTCGTTGTATATCCTTTAATTCTAGAGTTAAATTGATAAATAACGTGTACGAATTTGTTTAACGCATTTGTTTTGGTTACTCGACGTCTCCGTTCTCTTGTAGCCTACATATTGCGTTTTTTTTTTAAATTTGCTTACCGGGCTAAAGGTTAGCATGTTTAAAATACGTAAGTCGTTTTGTTCAACAAATTTAAGTAGATAACTCATCAGTTGTTTGCATCAGAGCGATAATTTTTGAGATAGTTATTAAAACTGTTTAAAGGTTGTCAAACGTTGTTTCTCGTTGTATATCCTTTAATTCTAGAGTTAAATTGATAAATAACGTGTACGAATTTGTTTAACGCATTTGTTTTGGTTACTCGACGTCTCCGTTCTCGTGTAGCCTACATATTGCGTTTTTTTTTTAATTTGCTTACCGGGCTAAAGGTTAGCATGTTTAAAATACGTAAGTCGTTTTGTTCAATATATTTAAGTAGATAACTCATCAGTTGTTTGCATCAGAGCGATAATTTTTGAGATAGTTATTAAAACTGTTTAAAGGTTGTCAAACGTTGTTTCTCGTTGTATATCCTTTAATTCTAGAGTTAAATTGATAAATAACGTGTACGAATTTGTTTAACGCATTTGTTTTGGTTACTCGACGTCTCCGTTCTCGTGTAGCCTACATATTGCGTTTTTTTTTTAATTTGCTTACCGGGCTAAAGGTTAGCATGTTTAAAATACGTAAGTCGTTTTGTTCATCAAATTTAAGTAGATAACTCGTCAGTTGTTTGCATCAGAGCGACAATTTTTGAGATAGTTATTAAAACTGTTTAAAGGTTGTCAAACGTTGTTTCTCGTTGTATATCCATTAATTCTAGAGTTAAATTGATAAATAACGTGTACGAATTTGTTTAACGCATTTCTTTTGGTTACTCGACGTCTCCGTTCTCGTGTAGCCTACATATTGCGTTTTTTTTTTAATTTGCTTACCGGGCTAAAGGTTAGCATGTTTAAAATACGTAAGTCGTTTTGTTCATCAAATTTAAGTAGATAACTCATCAGTTGTTTGCATCAGAGCGATAATTTTTGAGATAGTTATTAAAACTGTTTAAAGGTTGTCAAACGTTGTTTCTCGTTGTATATCCTTTAATTCTAGAGTTAAATTGATAAATAACGTGTACGAATTTGTTTAACGCATTTGTTTTGGTTACTCGACGTCTCCGTTCTCTTGTAGCCTACATATTGCGTTTTTTTTTAAATTTGCTTACCGGGCTAAAGGTTAGCATGTTTAAAATACGTAAGTCGTTTTGTTCATCAAATTTAAGTAGATAACTCATCAGTTGTTTGCATCAGAGCGACAATTTTTGAGATAGTTATTAAAACTGTTTAAAGGTTGTCAAACGTTGTTTCTCGTTGTATATCCTTTAATTCTAGAGTTAAATTGATAAATAACGTGTACGAATTTGTTTAACGCATTTGTTTTGGTTACTCGACGTCTCCGTTCTCGTGTAGCCTACATATTGCGTTTTTTTTTTTTATTTGCTTACCGGGCTAAAGGTTAGCATGTTTAAAATACGTAAGTCGTTTTGTTCATCAAATTTAAGTAGATAACTCATCAGTTGTTTGCATCAGAGCGATAATTTTTGAGATAGTTATTAAAACTGTTTAAAGGTTGTCAAACGTTGTTTCTCGTTGTATATCCTTTAATTCTAGAGTTAAATTGATAAATAACGTGTACGAATTTGTTTAACGCATTTGTTTTGGTTACTCGACGTCTCCGTTCTCGTGTAGCCTACATATTGCGTTTTTTTTTTAATTTGCTTACCGGGCTAAAGGTTAGCATGTTTAAAATACGTAAGTCGTTTTGCTCATCAAATTTAAGTAGATAACTCATCAGTTGTTTGCATCAGAGCGATAATTTTTGAGATAGTTATTAAAACTGTTTAAAGGTTGTCAAAAGTTGTTTCTCGTTGTATATCCTTTAATTCTAGAGTTAAATTGATAAATAACGTGTACGAATTTGTTTAACGCATTTCTTTTGGTTACTTGACGTCTGCGTTCTCGTGTAGCCTACATATTGCGTTTTTTTTTTAATTTGCTTACCGGGCTAAAGGTTAGCATGTTTAAAATACGTAAGTCGTTTTGTTCATCAAATTTAAGTAGATAACTCGTCAGTTGTTTGCATCAGAGCGACAATTTTTGAGATAGTTATTAAAACTGTTTAAAGGTTGTCAAACGTTGTTTCTCGTTGTATATCCTTTAATTCTAGAGTTAAATTGATAAATAACGTGTACGAATTTGTTTAACGCATTTCTTTTGGTTACTCGACGTCTCCGTTCTCGTGTAGCCTACATATTGCGTTTTTTTTTTAATTTGCTTACCGGGCTAAAGGTTAGCATGTTTAAAATACGTAAGTCGTTTTGTTCAACAAATTTAAGTAGATAACTCATCAGTTGTTTGCATCAGAGCGATAATTTTTGAGATAGTTATTAAAACTGTTTAAAGGTTGTCAAACGTTGTTTCTCGTTGTATATCCTTTAATTCTAGAGTTAAATTGATAAATAACGTGTACGAATTTGTTTAACGCATTTGTTTTGGTTACTTGACGTCTCCGTTCTCGTGTAGCCTACATATTGCTTTTTTTTTTTAATTTGCTTACCGGGCTAAAGGTTAGCATGTTTAAAATACGTAAGTCGTTTTGTTCATCATATTTAAGTAGATAACTCATCAGTTGTTTGCATCAGAGCGATAATTTTTGAGATAGTTATTAAAACTGTTTAAAGGTTGTCAAACGTTGTTTCTCGTTGTATATCCTTTAATTCTAGAGTTAAATTGATAAATAACGTGTACGAATTTGTTTAACGCATTTGTTTTGGTTACTCGACGTCTCCGTTATCGTGTAGCCTACATATTGCGTTTTTTTTTTATTTGCTTACCGGGCTAAAGGTTAGCATGTTTAAAATACGTAAGTCGTTTTGTTCATCATATTTAAGTAGATAACTCATCAGTTGTTTGCATAATTGCGATAATTTTTGAGATAGTTATTAAAACTGTTTAAAGGTTTGTCAAACGTTGTTTCTCGTTGTATATCCTTTAATTCTAGAGTTAAATTGATAAATAACGTGTACGAATTTGTTTAACGCATTTGTTTTGGTTACTCGACGTCTCCGTTCTCTTGTAGCCTACATATTGCGTTTTTTTTTTAATTTGCTTACCGGGCTAAAGGTTAGCATGTTTAAAATACGTAAGTCGTTTTGGTCATCATATTTAAGTAGATAACTCATCAGTTGTTTGCATCAGAGCGATAATTTTTGAGATAGTTATTAAAACTGTTTAAAGGTTGTCAAACGTTGTTTCTCGTTGTATATCCTTTAATTCTAGAGTTAAATTGATAAATAACGTGTACGAATTTGTTTAACGCATTTGTTTTGGTTACTCGACGTCTCCGTTCTCGTGTAGCCTACATATTGCGTTTTTTTTTTTAATTTGCTTACCGGGCTAAAGGTTAGCATGTTTAAAATACGTAAGTCGTTTTGTTCATCAAATTTAAGTAGATAACTCATCAGTTGTTTGCATCAGAGCGACAATTTTTGAGATAGTTATTAAAACTGTTTAAAGGTTTGTCAAACGTTGTTTCTCGTTGTATATCCTTTAATTCTAGAGTTAAATTGATATATAACGTGTACGAATTTGTTTAACGCATTTGTTTTGGTTACTCGACGTCTCCGTTCTCTTGTAGCCTACATATTGCGTTTTTTTTTTAATTTGCTTACCGGGCTAAAGGTTAGCATGTTTAAAATACGTAAGTCGTTTTGTTCATCATATTTAAGTAGATAACTCATCAGTTGTTTGCATCAGAGCGATAATTTTTGAGATAGTTATTAAAACTGTTTAAAGGTTGTCAAACGTTGTTTCTCGTTGTATATCCTTTAATTCTAGAGTTAAATTGATAAATAACGTGTACGAATTTGTTTAACGCATTTGTTTTGGTTACTTGACGTCTCCGTTCTCGTGTAGCCTACATATTGCGTTTTTTTTTTAATTTGCTTACCGGGCTAAAGGTTAGCATGTTTAAAATACGTAAGTCGTTTTGTTCATCAAATTTAAGTAGATAACTCGTCAGTTGTTTGCATCAGAGCGATAATTTTTGAGATAGTTATTAAAACTGTTTAAAGGTTGTCAAACGTTGTTTCTCGTTGTATATCCTTTAATTCTAGAGTTAAATTGATAAATAACGTGTACGAATTTGTTTAACGCATTTGTTTTGGTTACTCGACGTCTCCGTTCTCTTGTAGCCTACATATTGCGTTTTTTTTTTAATTTGCTTACCGGGCTAAAGGTTAGCATGTTTAAAATACGTAAGTCGTTTTGTTCATCATATTTAAGTAGATAACTCATCAGTTGTTTGCATCAGAGCGATAATTTTTGAGATAGTTATTAAAACTGTTTAAAGGTTGTCAAACGTTGTTTCTCGTTGTATATCCTTTAATTCTAGAGTTAAATTGATAAATAACGTGTACGAATTTGTTTAACGCATTTGTTTTGGTTACTCGACGTCTCCGTTCTCTTGTAGCCTACATATTGCGTTTTTTTTTTTAATTTGCTTACCGGGCTAAAGGTTAGCATGTTTAAAATACGTAAGTCGTTTTGTTCAACAAATTTAAGTAGATAACTCATCAGTTGTTTGCATCAGAGCGATAATTTTTGAGATAGTTATTAAAACTGTTTAAAGGTTGTCAAACGTTGTTTCTCGTTGTATATCCTTTAATTCTAGAGTTAAATTGATAAATAACGTGTACGAATTTGTTTAACGCATTTGTTTTGGTTACTCGACGTCTCCGTTCTCGTGTAGCCTACATATTGCGTTTTTTTTTTAATTTGCTTACCGGGCTAAAGGTTAGCATGTTTAAAATACGTAAGTCGTTTTGTTCAATATATTTAAGTAGATAACTCATCAGTTGTTTGCATCAGAGCGATAATTTTTGAGATAGTTATTAAAACTGTTTAAAGGTTGTCAAACGTTGTTTCTCGTTGTATATCCTTTAATTCTAGATTTAAATTGATAAATAACGTGTACGAATTTGTTTAACGCATTTGTTTTGGTTACTCGACGTCTCCGTTCTCGTGTAGCCTACATATTGCGTTTTTTTTTTAATTTGCTTACCGGGCTAAAGGTTAGCATGTTTAAAATACGTAAGTCGTTTTGTTCATCAAATTTAAGTAGATAACTCGTCAGTTGTTTGCATCAGAGCGACAATTTTTGAGATAGTTATTAAAACTGTTTAAAGGTTGTCAAACGTTGTTTCTCGTTGTATATCCTTTAATTCTAGAGTTAAATTGATAAATAACGTGTACGAATTTGTTTAACGCATTTGTTTTGGTTACTCGACGTCTCCGTTCTCGTGTAGCCTACATATTGCGTTTTTTTTTTTAATTTGCTTACCGGGCTAAAGGTTAGCATGTTTAAAATACGCAAGTCGTTTTGTTCATCAAATTTAAGTAGATAACTCATCAGTTGTTTGCATCAGAGCGATAATTTTTGAGATAGTTATTAAAACTGTTTAAAGGTAGTCAAACGTTGTTTCTCGTTGTATATCCTTTAATTCTAGAGTTAAATTGATAAATAACGTGTACGAATTTGTTTAACGCATTTGTTTTGGTTACTCGACGTCTCCGTTCTCGTGTAGCCTACATATTGCGTTTTTTTTTAATTTGCTTACCGGGCTAAAGGTTAGCATGTTTAAAATACGTAAGTCGTTTTGTTCATCATATTTAAGTAGATAACTCATCAGTTGTTTGCATCAGAGCGATAATTTTTGAGATAGTTATTAAAACTGTTTAAAGGTTGTCAAACGTTGTTTCTCGTTGTATATCCTTTAATTCTAGAGTTAAATTGATAAATAACGTGTACGAATTTGTTTAACGCATTTGTTTTGGTTACTCGACGTCTCCGTTCTCCGTAGCCTACATATTGCGTTTTTTTTTTTTAATTTGCTTACCGGGCTAAAGGTTAGCATGTTTAAAATACGTAAGTCGTTTTGTTCATCATATTTAAGTAGATAACTCATCAGTTGTTTGCATCAGAGCGATAATTTTTGAGATAGTTATTAAAACTGTTTAAAGGTTGTCAAACGTTGTTTCTCGTTGTATATCCTTTAATTCTAGAGTTATATTGATAAATAACGTGTACGAATTTGTTTAACGCATTTGTTTTGGTTACTCGACGTCTCCGTTCTCGTGTAGCCTACATATTGCGTTTTTTTTTTTAATTTGCTTACCGGGCTAAAGGTTAGCATGTTTAAAATACGTAAGTCGTTTTGTTCATCATATTTAAGTAGATAACTCATCAGTTGTTTGCATCAGAGCGATAATTTTTGAGATAGTTATTAAAACTGTTTAAAGGTTGTCAAACGTTGTTTCTCGTTGTATATCCTTTAATTCTAGAGTTAAATTGATAAATAACGTGTACGAATTTGTTTAACGCATTTGTTTTGGTTACTCGACGTCTCCGTTCTCGTGTAGCCTACATATTGCGTTTTTTTTTTAATATGCTTACCGGGCTAAAGGTTAGCATGTTTAAAATACGTAAGTCGTTTTGTTCATCAAATTTAAGTAGATAACTCATCAGTTGTTTGCATCAGAGCGATAATTTTTGAGATAGTTATTAAAACTGTTTAAAGGTTGTCAAACGTTGTTTCTCGTTGTATATCCTTTAATTCTAGAGTTAAATTGATAAATAACGTGTACGAATTTGTTTAACGCATTTGTTTTGGTTACTCGACGTCTCCGTTCTCGTGTAGCCTACATATTGCGTTTTTTTTTAATTTGCTTACCGGGCTAAAGGTTAGCATGTTTAAAATACGTAAGTCGTTTTGTTCATCAAATTTAAGTAGATAACTCATCAGTTGTTTGCATCAGAGCGATAATTTTTGAGATAGTTATTAAAACTGTTTAAAGGTTGTCAAACGTTGTTTCTCGTTGTATATCCTTTAATTCTAGAGTTAAATTGATAAATAACGTGTACGAATTTGTTTAACGCATTTGTTTTGGTTACTCGACGTCTCCGTTCTCTTGTAGCCTACATATTGCGTTTTTTTTTTTAATTTGCTTACCGGGCTAAAGGTTAGCATGTTTAAAATACGTAAGTCGTTTTGTTCATCAAATTTAAGTAGATAACTCATCAGTTGTTTGCATCAGAGCGATAATTTTTGAGATAGTTATTAAAACTGTTTAAAGGTTGTCAAACGTTGTTTCTCGTTGTATATCCTTTAATTCTAGAGTTAAATTGATAAATAGCGTGTACGAATTTGTTTAACGCATTTGTTTTGGTTACTCGACGTCTCCGTTCTCGTGTAGCCTACATATTGCGTTTTTTTTTTAATTTGCTTACCGGGCTAAAGGTTAGCATGTTTAAAATACGTAAGTCGTTTTGTTCATCAAATTTAAGTAGATAACTCGTCAGTTGTTTGCATCAGAGCGACAATTTTTGAGATAGTTATTAAAACTGTTTAAAGGTTGTCAAACGTTGTTTCTCGTTGTATATCCTTTAATTCTAGAGTTAAATTGATAAATAACGTGTACGAATTTGTTTAACGCATTTGTTTTGGTTACTCGACGTCTCCGTTCTCGTGTAGCCTACATATTGCGTTTTTTTTTAAATTTGCTTACCGGGCTAAAGGTTAGCATGTTTAAAATACGTAAGTCGTTTTGTTCATCAAATTTAAGTAGATAACTCATCAGTTGTTTGCATCAGAGCGATAATTTTTGAGATAGTTATTAAAACTGTTTAAAGGTAGTCAAACGTTGTTTCTCGTTGTATATCCTTTAATTCTAGAGTTAAATTGATAAATAACGTGTACGAATTTGTTTAACGCATTTGTTTTGGTTACTCGACGTCTCCGTTCTCGTGTAGCCTACATATTGCGTTTTTTTTTTAATTTGCTTACCGGGCTAAAGGTTAGCATGTTTAAAATACGTAAGTCGTTTTGTTCATCATATTTAAGTAGATAACTCATCAGTTGTTTGCATCAGAGCGATAATTTTTGAGATAGTTATTAAAACTGATTAAAGGTTGTCAAACGTTGTTTCTCGTTGTATATCCTTTAATTCTAGAGTTAAATTGATAAATAACGTGTACGAATTTGTTTAACGCATTTGTTTTGGTTACTCGACGTCTCCGTTATCGTGTAGCCTACATATTGCGTTTTTTTTTTATTTGCTTACCGGGCTAAAGGTTAGCATGTTTAAAATACGTAAGTCGTTTTGTTCATCAAATTTAAGTAGATAACTCATCAGTTGTTTGCATCAGAGCGACAATTTTTGAGATAGTTATTAAAACTGTTTAAAGGTTGTCAAACGTTGTTTCTCGTTGTATATCCTTTAATTCTAGAGTTAAATTGATAAATAACGTGTACGAATTTGTTTAACGCATTTGTTTTGGTTACTCGACGTCTCCGTTCTCCGTAGCCTACATATTGCGTTTTTTTTTTAATTTGCTTACCGGGCTAAAGGTTAGAATGTTTAAAATACGTAAGTCGTTTTGTTCATCATATTTAAGTAGATAACTCATCAGTTGTTTGCATCAGAGCGATAATTTTTGAGATAGTTATTAAAACTGTTTAAAGGTTGTCAAACGTTGTTTCTCGTTGTATATCCTTTAATTCTAGAGTTATATTGATAAATAACGGGTACGAATTTGTTTAACGCATTTGTTTTGGTTTCTCGACATCTCCGTTCTCGTGTAGCCTACATATTGCGTTTTTTTTTTAATTTGCTTACCGGGCTAAAGGTTAGCATGTTTAAAATACGTAAGTCGTTTTGTTCATCATATTTAAGTAGATAACTCATCAGTTGTTTGCATCAGAGCGATAATTTTTGAGATAGTTATTAAAACTGTTTAAAGGTTGTCAAACGTTGTTTCTCGTTGTATATCCTTTAATTCTAGAGTTAAATTGATAAATAACGTGTACGACTTTGTTTAACGCATTTGTTTTGGTTACTCGACGTCTCCGTTCTCGTGTAGCCTACATATTGCGTTTTTTTTTTAATTTGCTTACCGGGCTAAAGGTTAGCATGTTTAAAATACGTAAGTCGTTTTGTTCATCAAATTTAAGTAGATAACTCATCAGTTGTTTGCATCAGAGCGATAATTTTTGAGATAGTTATTAAAACTGTTTAAAGGTTGTCAAACGTTGTTTCTCGTTGTATATCCTTTAATTCTAGAGTTAAATTGATAAATAACGTGTACGAATTTGTTTAACGCATTTGTTTTGGTTACTCGACGTCTCCGTTCTCGTGTAGCCTACATATTGCGTTTTTTTTTAATTTGCTTACCGGGCTAAAGGTTAGCATGTTTAAAATACGTAAGTCGTTTTGTTCATCAAATTTAAGTAGATAACTCATCAGTTGTTTGCATCAGAGCGATAATTTTTGAGATAGTTATTAAAACTGTTTAAAGGTTGTCAAACGTTGTTTCTCGTTGTATATCCTTTAATTCTAGAGTTAAATTGATAAATAACGTGTACGAATTTGTTTAACGCATTTTTTTTGGTTACTCGACGTCTCCGTTCTCGTGTAGCCTACATATTGCGTTTTTTTTTTAATTTGCTTCCCGGGCTAAAGTTTTATCATGTTTAAAATACGTAGGTCGTTTTGTTCATCAAATTTAAGTAGATAACTCATCAGTTGTTTGCATCAGAGCGATAATTTTTGAGATAGTTATTAAAACTGTTTAAAGTTTGTCAAACGTTGTTTCTCGTTGTATATCCTTTAATTCTAGAGTTATATTGATAAATAACGTGTACGAATTTGTTTAACGCATTTGTTTTGGTTACTCGACGTCTCCGTTCTCGTGTAGCCTACATATTGCGTTTTTTTTTTAATTTGCTTACCGGGCTAAAGGTTAGCATGTTTAAAATACGTAAGTCGTTTTGTTCATCAAATTTAAGTAGATAACTCATCAGTTGTTTGCATCAGAGCGATAATTTTTGAGATAGTTATTAAAACTGTTTAAAGGTTGTCAAACGTTGTTTCTCGTTGTATATCCTTTAATTCTAGAGTTAAATTGATAAATAACGCGTACGAATTTGTTTAACGCATTTGTTTTGGTTACTCGACGTCTCCGTTCTCGTGTAGCCTACATATTGCGTTTTTTTTTTAATTTGCTTACCGGGCTAAAGGTTAGCATGTTTAAAATACGTAAGTCGTTTTGTTCATCATATTTAAGTAGATAACTCATCAGTTGTTTGCATCAGAGCGATAATTTTTGAGATAGTTATTAAAACTGTTTAAAGGTTGTCAAACGTTGTTTCTCGTTGTATATCCTTTAATTCTAGAGTTAAATTGATAAATAACGCGTACGAATTTGTTTAACGCATTTGTTTTGGTTACTCGACGTCTCCGTTCTCGTGTAGCCTACATATTGCGTTTTTTTTTTAATTTGCTTACCGGGCTAAAGGTTAGCATGTTTAAAATACGTAAGTCGTTTTGTTCATCAAATTTAAGTAGATAACTCATCAGTTGTTTGCATCAGAGCGATAATTTTTGAGATAGTTATTAAAACTGTTTAAAGGTTGTCAAACGTTGTTTCTCGTTGTATATCCTTTAATTCTAGAGTTAAATTGATAAATAACGCGTACGAATTTGTTTAACGCATTTGTTTTGGTTACTCGACGTCTCCGTTCTCGTGTAGCCTACATATTGCGTTTTTTTTTAATTTGCTTACCGGGCTAAAGGTTAGCATGTTTAAAATACGTAAGTCGTTTTGTTCATCATATTTAAGTAGATAACTCATCAGTTGTTTGCATCAGAGCGATAATTTTTGAGATAGTTATTAAAACTGTTTAAAGGTTTGTCAAACGTTGTTTCTCGTTGTATATCCTTTAATTCTAGAGTTAAATTGATAAATAACGTGTACGAATTTGTTTAACGCATTTGTTTTGGTTACTCGACGTCTCCGTTCTCTTGTAGCCTACATATTGCGTTTTTTTTTTAATTTGCTTACCGGGCTAAAGGTTAGCATGTTTAAAATACGTAAGTCGTTTTGTTCATCATATTTAAGTAGATAACTCATCAGTTGTTTGCATCAGAGCGATAATTTTTGAGATAGTTATTAAAACTGTTTAAAGGTTGTCAAACGTTGTTTCTCGTTGTATATCCTTTAATTCTAGAGTTAAATTGATAAATAACGTGTACGAATTTGTTTAACGCATTTGTTTTGGTTACTCGACGTCTCCGTTCTCATGTAGCCTACATATTGCGTTTTTTTTTTAATTTGCTTACCGGGCTAAAGGTTAGCATGTTTAAAATACGTAAGTCGTTTTGCTCATCAAATTTAAGTAGATAACTCATCAGTTGTTTGCATCAGAGCGACAATTTTTGAGATAGTTATTAAAACTGTTTAAAGGTTGTCAAACGTTGTTTCTCGTTGTATATCCTTTAATTCTAGAGTTAAATTGATAAATAACGTGTACGAATTTGTTTAACGCATTTGTTTTGGTTACTCGACGTCTCCGTTCTCGTGTAGCCTACATATTGCGTTTTTTTTTTAATTTGCTTACCGGGCTAAAGGTTAGCATGTTTAAAATACGTAAGTCGTTTTGTTCATCAAATTTAAGTAGATAACTCGTCAGTTGTTTGCATCAGAGCGACAATTTTTGAGATAGTTATTAAAACTGTTTAAAGGTTGTCAAACGTTGTTTCTCGTTGTATATCCTTTAATTCTAGAGTTAAATTGATAAATAACGTGTACGAATTTGTTTAACGCATTTGTTTTGGTTACTCGACGTCTCCGTTCTCGTGTAGCCTACATATTGCGTTTTTTTTTAAATTTGCTTACCGGGCTAAAGGTTAGCATGTTTAAAATACGTAAGTCGTTTTGTTCATCAAATTTAAGTAGATAACTCATCAGTTGTTTGCATCAGAGCGATAATTTTTGAGATAGATATTAAAACTGTTTAAAGGTAGTCAAACGTTGTTTCTCGTTGTATATCCTTTAATTCTAGAGTTAAATTGATAAATAACGTGTACGAATTTGTTTAACGCATTTGTTTTGGTTACTCGACGTCTCCGTTCTCGTGTAGCCTACATATTGCGTTTTTTTTTAATTTGCTTACCGGGCTAAAGGTTAGCATGTTTAAAATACGTAAGTCGTTTTGTTCAGCAAATTTAAGTAGATAACTCATCAGTTGTTTGCATCAGAGCGACAATTTTTGAGTTAGTTATTAAAACTGTTTAAAGGTTGTCAAACGTTGTTTCTCGTTGTATATCCTTTAATTCTAGAGTTAAATTGATAAATAACGTGTACGAATTTGTTTAACGCATTTGTTTTGGTTACTCGACGTCTCCGTTCTCTTGTAGCCTACATATTGCGTTTTTTTTTTAATTTGCTTACCGGGCTAAAGGTTAGCATGTTTAAAATACGTAAGTCGTTTTGCTCATCATATTTAAGTAGATAACTCAACAGTTGTTTGCATCAGAGCGACAATTTTTGAGATAGTTATTAAAACTGTTTAAAGGTTGTCAAACGTTGTTTCTCGTTGTATATCCTTTAATTCTAGAGTTAAATTGATAAATAACGTGTACGAATTTGTTTAACGCATTTGTTTTGGTTACTCGACGTCTCCGTTCTCTTGTAGCCTACATATTGCGTTTTTTTTTAATTTGCTTACCGGGCTAAAGGTTAGCATGTTTAAAATACGTAAGTCGTTTTGTTCATCATATTTAAGTAGATAACTCATCAGTTGTTTGCATCAGAGCGATAATTTTTGAGATAGTTATTAAAACTGTTTAAAGGTTGTCAAACGTTGTTTCTCGTTGTATATCCTTTAATTCTAGAGTTAAATTGATAAATAACGTGTACGAATTTGTTTAACGGATTTGTTTTGGTTACTCGACGTCTCCGTTCTCGTGTAGCCTACATATTGCGTTTTTTTTTAAATTTGCTTACCGGGCTAAAGGTTAGCATGTTTAAAATACGTAAGTCGTTTTGTTCATCATATTTAAGTAGATAACTCGTCAGTTGTTTGCATCAGAGCGACAATTTTTGAGATAGTTATTAAAACTGTTTAAAGGTTGTCAAACGTTGTTTCTCGTTGTATATCCTTTAATTCTAGAGTTAAATTGATAAATAACGTGTACGAATTTGTTTAACGCATTTGTTTTGGTTACTCGACGTCTCCGTTCTCATGTAGCCTACATATTGCGTTTTTTTTTTAATTTGCTTACCGGGCTAAAGGTTAGCATGTTTAAAATACGTAAGTCGTTTTGCTCATCAAATTTAAGTAGATAACTCATCAGTTGTTTGCATCGGAGCGACAATTTTTGAGATAGTTATTAAAACTGTTTAAAGGTGGTCAAACGTTGTTTCTCGTTGTATATCCTTTAATTCTAGAGTTAAATTGATAAATAACGTGTACGAATTTGTTTAACGCATTTGTTTTGGTTACTCGACGTCTCCGTTCTCGTGTAGCCTACATATTGCGTTTTTTTTTAAATTTGCTTACCGGGCTAAAGGTTAGCATGTTTAAAATACGTAAGTCGTTTTGTTCATCAAATTTAAGTAGATAACTCATCAGTTGTTTGCATCAGAGCGATAATTTTTGAGATAGTTTTTAAAACTGTTTAAAGGTAGTCAAACGTTGTTTCTCGTTGTATATCCTTTAATTCTAGAGTTAAATTGATAAATAACGTGTACGAATTTGTTTAACGCATTTGTTTTGGTTACTCGACGTCTCCGTTCTCGTGTAGCCTACATATTGCGTTTTTTTTTAATTTGCTTACCGGGCTAAAGGTTACCATGTTTAAAATACGTAAGTCGTTTTGTTCATCAAATTTAAGTAGATAACTCATCAGTTGTTTGCATCAGAGCGACAATTTTTGAGATAGTTATTAAAACTGTTTAAAGGTTGTCAAACGTTGTTTCTCGTTGTATATCCTTTAATTCTAGAGTTAAATTGATAAATAACGTGTACGAATTTGTTTAACGCATTTGTTTTGGTTACTCGACGTCTCCGTTCTCTTGTAGCCTACATATTGCGTTTTTTTTTTAATTTGCTTACCGGGCTAAAGGTTAGCATGTTTAAAATACGTAAGTCGTTTTGCTCATCATATTTAAGTAGATAACTCATCAGTTGTTTGCATCAGAGCGACAATTTTTGAGATAGTTATTAAAACTGTTTAAAGGTTGTCAAACGTTGTTTCTCGTTGTATATCCTTTAATTCTAGAGTTAAATTGATAAATAACGTGTACGAATTTGTTTAACGCATTTGTTTTGGTTACTCGACGTCTCCGTTCTCTTGTAGCCTACATATTGCGTTTTTTTTTAATTTGCTTACCGGGCTAAAGGTTAGCATGTTTAAAATACGTAAGTCGTTTTGTTCATCATATTTAAGTAGATAACTCATCAGTTGTTTGCATCAGAGCGATAATTTTTGAGATAGTTATTAAAACTGTTTAAAGGTTGTCAAACGTTGTTTCTCGTTGTATATCCTTTAATTCTAGAGTTAAATTGATAAATAACGTGTACGAATTTGTTTAACGGATTTGTTTTGGTTACTCGACGTCTCCGTTCTCGTGTAGCCTACATATTGCGTTTTTTTTTAAATTTGCTTACCGGGCTAAAGGTTAGCATGTTTAAAATACGTAAGTCGTTTTGTTCATCATATTTAAGTAGATAACTCGTCAGTTGTTTGCATCAGAGCGACAATTTTTGAGATAGTTATTAAAACTGTTTAAAGGTTGTCAAACGTTGTTTCTCGTTGTATATCCTTTAATTCTAGAGTTAAATTGATAAATAACGTGTACGAATTTGTTTAACGCATTTGTTTTGGTTACTCGACGTCTCCGTTCTCATGTAGCCTACATATTGCGTTTTTTTTTTAATTTGCTTACCGGGCTAAAGGTTAGCATGTTTAAAATACGTAAGTCGTTTTGCTCATCAAATTTAAGTAGATAACTCATCAGTTGTTTGCATCAGAGCGACAATTTTTGAGATAGTTATTAAAACTGTTTAAAGGTTGTCAAACGTTGTTTCTCGTTGTATATCCTTTAATTCTAGAGTTAAATTGATAAATAACGTGTACGAATTTGTTTAACGCATTTGTTTTGGTTACTCGACGTCTCCGTTCTCTTGTAGCCTACATATTGCGTTTTTTTTTAATTTGCTTACCGGGCTAAAGGTTAGCATGTTTAAAATACGTAAGTCGTTTTGTTCATCATATTTAAGTAGATAACTCATCAGTTGTTTGCATCAGAGCGATAATTTTTGAGATAGTTATTAAAACTGTTTAAAGGTTGTCAAACGTTGTTTCTCGTTGTATATCCTTTAATTCTAGAGTTAAATTGATAAATAACGTGTACGAATTTGTTTAACGCATTTGTTTTGGTTACTCGACGTCTCCGTTCTCTTGTAGCCTACATATTGCGTTTTTTTTTTTAATTTGCTTACCGGGCTAAAGGTTAGCATGTTTAAAATACGTAAGTCGTTTTGTTCAACAAATTTAAGTAGATAACTCATCAGTTGTTTGCATCAGAGCGATAATTTTTGAGATAGTTATTAAAACTGTTTAAAGGTTGTCAAACGTTGTTTCTCGTTGTATATCCTTTAATTCTAGAGTTAAATTGATAAATAACGTGTACGAATTTGTTTAACGCATTTGTTTTGGTTACTCGACGTCTCCGTTCTCGTGTAGCCTACATATTGCGTTTTTTTTTTAATTTGCTTTCCGGGCTAAAGGTTAGCATGTTTAAAATACGTAAGTCGTTTTGTTCATCAAATTTAAGTAGATAACTCGTCAGTTGTTTGCATCAGAGCGACAATTTTTGAGATAGTTATTAAAACTGTTTAAAGGTTGTCAAACGTTGTTTCTCGTTGTATATCCTTTAATTCTAGAGTTAAATTGATAAATAACGTGTACGAATTTGTTTAACGCATTTGTTTTGGTTACTCGACGTCTCCGTTCTCGTGTAGCCTACATATTGCGTTTTTTTTTAATTTGCTTACCGGGCTAAAGGTTAGCATGTTTAAAATACGTAAGTCGTTTTGTTCATCATATTTAAGTAGATAACTCATCAGTTGTTTGCATCAGAGCGATAATTTTTGAGATAGTTATTAAAACTGTTTAAAGGTTGTCAAACGTTGTTTCTCGTTGTATATCCTTTAATTCTAAAGTTAAATTGATAAATAACGTGTACGAATTTGTTTAACGCATTTGTTTTGGTTACTCGACGTCTCCGTTCTCGTGTAGCCTACATATTGCGTTTTTTTTTTAATTTGCTTACCGGGCTAAAGGTTAGCATGTTTAAAATACGTAAGTCGTTTTGTTCATCAAATTTAAGTAGATAACTCGTCAGTTGTTTGCATCAGAGCGACAATTTTTGAGATAGTTATTAAAACTGTTTAAAGGTTGTCAAACGTTGTTTCTCGTTGTATATCCTTTAATTCTAGAGTTAAATTGATAAATAACGTGTACGAATTTGTTTAACGCATTTGTTTTGGTTACTCGACGTCTCCGTTCTCGTGTAGCCTACATATTGCGTTTTTTTTTAAATTTGCTTACCGGGCTAAAGGTTAGCATGTTTAAAATACGTAAGTCGTTTTGTTCATCAAATTTAAGTAGATAACTCATCAGTTGTTTGCATCAGAGCGATAATTTTTGAGATAGTTATTAAAACTGTTTAAAGGTAGTCAAACGTTGTTTCTCGTTGTATATCCTTTAATTCTAGAGTTAAATTGATAAATAACGTGTACGAATTTGTTTAACGCATTTGTTTTGGTTACTCGACGTCTCCGTTCTCGTGTAGCCTACATATTGCGTTTTTTTTTAATTTGCTTACCGGGCTAAAGGTTAGCATGTTTAAAATACGTAAGTCGTTTTGTTCATCATATTTAAGTAGATAACTCATCAGTTGTTTGCATCAGAGCGATAATTTTTGAGATAGTTATTAAAACTGTTTAAAGGTTGTCAAACGTTGTTTCTCGTTGTATATCCTTTAATTCTAGAGTTAAATTGATAAATAACGTGTACGAATTTGTTTAACGCATTTGTTTTGGTTACTCGACGTCTCCGTTCTCCGTAGCCTACATATTGCGTTTTTTTTTTTAATTTGCTTACCGGGCTAAAGGTTAGCATGTTTAAAATACGTAAGTCGTTTTGTTCATCATATTTAAGTAGATAACTCATCAGTTGTTTGCATCAGAGCGATAATTTTTGAGATAGTTATTAAAACTGTTTAAAGGTTGTCAAACGTTGTTTCTCGTTGTATATCCTTTAATTCTAGAGTTATATTGATAAATAACGTGTACGAATTTGTTTAACGCATTTGTTTTGGTTACTCGACGTCTCCGTTCTCGTGTAGCCTACATATTGCGTTTTTTTTTTAATTTGCTTACCGGGCTAAAGGTTAGCATGTTTAAAATACGTAAGTCGTTTTGTTCATCATATTTAAGTAGATAACTCATCAGTTGTTTGCATCAGAGCGATAATTTTTGAGATAGTTATTAAAACTGTTTAAAGGTTGTCAAACGTTGTTTCTCGTTGTATATCCTTTAATTCTAGAGTTAAATTGATAAATAACGTGTACGAATTTGTTTAACGCATTTGTTTTGGTTACTCGACGTCTCCGTTCTCGTGTAGCCTACATATTGCGTTTTTTTTTTAATTTGCTTACCGGGCTAAAGGTTAGCATGTTTAAAATACGTAAGTCGTTTTGTTCATCAAATTTAAGTAGATAACTCATCAGTTGTTTGCATCAGAGCGATAATTTTTGAGATAGTTATTAAAACTGTTTAAAGGTTGTCAAACGTTGTTTCTCGTTGTATATCCTTTAATTCTAGAGTTAAATTGATAAATAACGTGTACGAATTTGTTTAACGCATTTGTTTTGGTTACTCGACGTCTCCGTTCTCGTGTAGCCTACATATTGCGTTTTTTTTTAATTTGCTTACCGGGCTAAAGGTTAGCATGTTTAAAATACGTAAGTCGTTTTGTTCATCAAATTTAAGTAGATAACTCATCAGTTGTTTGCATCAGAGCGATAATTTTTGAGATAGTTATTAAAACTGTTTAAAGGTTGTCAAACGTTGTTTCTCGTTGTATATCCTTTAATTCTAGAGTTAAATTGATAAATAACGTGTACGAATTTGTTTAACGCATTTGTTTTGGTTACTCGACGTCTCCGTTCTCTTGTAGCCTACATATTGCGTTTTTTTTTTAATTTGCTTACCGGGCTAAAGGTTAGCATGTTTAAAATACGTAAGTCGTTTTGTTCATCAAATTTAAGTAGATAACTCATCAGTTGTTTGCATCAGAGCGATAATTTTTGAGATAGTTATTAAAACTGTTTAAAGGTTGTCAAACGTTGTTTCTCGTTGTATATCCTTTAATTCTAGAGTTAAATTGATAAATAACGTGTACGAATTTGTTTAACGCATTTGTTTTGGTTACTCGATGTCTCCGTTCTCGTGTAGCCTACATATTGCGTTTTTTTTTTAATTTGCTTACCGGGCTAAAGGTTAGCATGTTTAAAATACGTAAGTCGTTTTGTTCATCAAATTTAAGTAGATAACTCGTCAGTTGTTTGCATCAGAGCGACAATTTTTGAGATAGTTATTAAAACTGTTTAAAGGTTGTCAAACGTTGTTTCTCGTTGTATATCCTTTAATTCTAGAGCTAAATTGATAAATAACGTGTACGAATTTGTTTAACGCATTTGTTTTGGTTACTCGACGTCTCCGTTCTCGTGTAGCCTACATATTGCGTTTTTTTTTTAATTTGCTTACCGGGCTAAAGGTTAGCATGTTTAAAATACGTAAGTCGTTTTGTTCATCAAATTTAAGTAGATAACTCATCAGTTGTTTGCATCAGAGCGATAATTTTTGAGATAGTTATTACAACTGTTTAAAGGTAGTCAAACGTTGTTTCTCGTTGTATATCCTTTAATTCTAGAGTTAAATTGATAAATAACGTGTACGAATTTGTTTAACGCATTTGTTTTGGTTACTCGACGTCTCCGTTCTCGTGTAGCCTACATATTGCGTTTTTTTTTAATTTGCTTACCGGGCTAAAGGTTAGCATGTTTAAAATACGTAAGTCGTTTTGTTCATCATATTTAAGTAGATAACTCATCAGTTGTTTGCATCAGAGCGATAATTTTTGAGATAGTTATTAAAACTGTTTAAAGGTTGTCAAACGTTGTTTCTCGTTGTATATCCTTTAATTCTAGAGTTAAATTGATAAATAACGTGTACGAATTTGTTTAACGCATTTGTTTTGGTTACTCGACGTCTCCGTTCTCCGTAGCCTACATATTGCGTTTTTTTTTTTAATTTGCTTACCGGGCTAAAGGTTAGCATGTTTAAAATACGTAAGTCGTTTTGTTCATCATATTTAAGTAGATAACTCATCAGTTGTTTGCATCAGAGCGATAATTTTTGAGATAGTTATTAAAACTGTTTAAAGGTTGTCAAACGTTGTTTCTCGTTGTATATCCTTTAATTCTAGAGTTATATTGATAAATAACGTGTACGAATTTGTTTAACGCATTTGTTTTGGTTACTCGACGTCTCCGTTCTCGTGTAGCCTACATATTGCGTTTTTTTTTTAATTTGCTTACCGGGCTAAAGGTTAGCATGTTTAAAATACGTAAGTCGTCTTGTTCATCATATTTAAGTAGATAACTCATCAGTTGTTTGCATCAGAGCGATAATTTTTGAGATAGTTATTAAAACTGTTTAAAGGTTGTCAAACGTTGTTTCTCGTTGTATATCCTTTAATTCTAGAGTTAAATTGATAAATAACGTGTACGAATTTGTTTAACGCATTTGTTTTGGTTACTCGACGTCTCCGTTCTCGTGTAGCCTACATATTGCGTTTTTTTTTTAATTTGCTTACCGGGCTAAAGGTTAGCATGTTTAAAATACGTAAGTCGTTTTGTTCATCAAATTTAAGTAGATAACTCATCAGTTGTTTGCATCAGAGCGATAATTTTTGAGATAGTTATTAAAACTGTTTAAAGGTTGTCAAACGTTGTTTCTCGTTGTATATCCTTTAATTCTAGAGTTAAATTGATAAATAACGTGTACGAATTTGTTTAACGCATTTGTTTTGGTTACTCGACGTCTCCGTTATCGTGTAGCCTACATATTGCGTTTTTTTTTAATTTGCTTACCGGGCTAAAGGTTAGCATGTTTAAAATACGTAAGTCGTTTTGTTCATCAAATTTAAGTAGATAACTCGTCAGTTGTTTGCATCAGAGCGATAATTTTTGAGATAGTTATTAAAACTGTTTAAAGGTTGTCAAACGTTGTTTCTCGTTGTATATCCTTTAATTCTAGAGTTAAATTGATAAATAACGTGTACGAATTTGTTTAACGCATTTGTTTCGGTTACTCGACGTCTCCGTTCTCGTGTAGCCTACATATTGCGTTTTTTTTTTAATTTGCTTACCGGGCTAAAGATTAGCATGTTTAAAATACGTAAGTCGTTTTGTTCATCAAATTTAAGTAGATAACTCATCAGTTGTTTGCATCAGAGCGATAATTTTTGAGATAGTTATTAAAACTGTTTAAAGGTTGTCAAACGTTGTTTCTCGTTGTATATCCTTTAATTCTAGAGTTAAATTGATAAATAACGTGTACGAATTTGTTTATCGCATTTGTTTTGGTTACTCGACGTCTCCGTTCTCGTGTAGCCTACATATTGCGTTTTTTTTTAATTTGCTTACCGGGCTAAAGGTTAGCATGTTTAAAATACGTAAGTCGTTTTGTTCATCATATTTAAGTAGATAACTCATCAGTTGTTTGCATCAGAGCGATAATTTTTGAGATAGTTATTAAAACTGTTTAAAGGTTGTCAAACGTTGTTTCTCGTTGTATATCCTTTAATTCTAGAGTTAAATTGATAAATAACGTGTACGAATTTGTTTAACGCATTTGTTTTGGTTACTCGACGTCTCCGTTCTCCGTAGCCTACATATTGCGTTTTTTTTTAAATTTGCTTACCGGGCTAAAGGTTAGCATGTTTAAAATACGTAAGTCGTTTTGTTCATAATATTTAAGTAGATAACTCATCAGTTGTTTGCATCAGAGCGATAATTTTTGAGATAATCATTAAAACTGTTTAAAGGTTGTCAAACGTTGTTTCTCGTTGTATATCCTTTAATTCTAGAGTTATATTGATAAATAACGTGTACGAATTTGTTTAACGCATTTGTTTTGGTTACTCGACGTCTCCGTTCTCGTGTAGCCTACATATTGCGTTTTTTTTTTAATTTGCTTACCGGGCTAAAGGTTAGCATGTTTAAAATACGTAAGTCGTTTTGTTCATCAAATTTAAGTAGATAACTCATCAGTTGTTTGCATCAGAGCGATAATTTTTGAGATAGTTATTAAAACTGTTTAAAGGTTGTCAAACGTTGTTTCTCGTTGTATATCCTTTAATTCTAGAGTTAAATTGATAAATAACGTGTACGAATTTGTTTAACGCATTTGTTTTGGTTACTCGACGTCTCCGTTCTCGTGTAGCCTACATATTGCGTTTTTTTTTTAATTTGCTTACCGGGCTAAAGGTTAGCATGTTTAAAATACGTAAGTCGTTTTGCTCATCAAATTTAAGTAGATAACTCATCAGTTGTTTGCATCAGAGCGACAATTTTTGAGATAGTTATTAAAACTGTTTAAAGGTTGTCAAACGTTGTTTCTCGTTGTATATCCTTTAATTCTAGAGTTAAATTGATAAATAACGTGTACGAATTTGTTTAACGCATTTCTTTTGGTTACTCGACGTCTCCGTTCTCGTGTAGCCTACATATTGCGTTTTTTTTTTTAATTTGCTTACCGGGCTAAAGGTTAGCATGTTTAAAATACGTAAGTCGTTTTGTTCATCAAATTTAAGTAGATAACTCATCAGTTGTTTGCATCAGAGCGATAATTTTTGAAATAGTTATTAAAACTGTTTAAAGGTTGTCAAACGTTGTTTCTCGTTGTATATCCTTTAATTCTAGAGTTAAATTGATAAATAACGTGTACGAATTTGTTTAACGCATTTGTTTTGGTTACTCGACGTCTCCGTTCTCGTGTAGCCTACATATTGCATTTTTTTTTAAATTTGCTTACCGGGCTAAAGGTTAGCATGTTTAAAATACGTAAGTCGTTTTTGCTCATCAAATTTAAGTAGATAACTCATCAGTTGTTTGCATCAGAGCGACAATTTTTGAGATAGTTATTAAAACTGTTTAAAGGTTGTCAAACGTTGTTTCTCGTTGTATATCCTTTAATTCTAGAGTTATATTGATAAATAACGTGTACGAATTTGTTTAACGCATTTGTTTTGGTTACTTGACGTCTCCGTTCTCGTGTAGCCTACATATTGCGTTTTTTTTTTAATTTGCTTACCGGGCTAAAGGTTAGCATGTTTAAAATACGTAAGTCGTTTTGTTCATCAAATTTAAGTAGATAACTCGTCAGTTGTTTGCATCAGAGCGACAATTTTTGAGATAGTTATTAAAACTGTTTAAAGGTTGTCAAACGTTGTTTCTCGTTGTATATCCTTTAATTCTAGAGTTAAATTGATAAATAACGTGTACGAATTTGTTTAACGCATTTCTTTTGGTTACTCGACGTCTCCGTTCTCGTGTAGCCTACATATTGCGTTTTTTTTTAATTTGCTTACCGGGCTAAAGGTTAGCATGTTTAAAATACGTAAGTCGTTTTGTTCATCATATTTAAGTAGATAACTCATCAGTTGTTTGCATCAGAGCGATAATTTTTGAGATAGTTATTAAAACTGTTTAAAGGTTGTCAAACGTTGTTTCTCGTTGTATATCCTTTAATTCTAGAGTTAAATTGATAAATAACGTGTACGAATTTGTTTAACGCATTTGTTTTGGTTACTCGACGTCTCCGTTCTCTTGTAGCCTACATATTGCGTTTTTTTTTTAATTTGCTTACCGGGCTAAAGGTTAGCATGTTTAAAATACGTAAGTCGTTTTGTTCATCAAATTTAAGTAGATAACTCATCAGTTGTTTGCATCAGAGCGATAATTTTTGAGATAGTTATTAAAACTGTTTAAAGGTTGTCAAACGTTGTTTCTCGTTGTATATCCTTTAATTCTAGAGTTAAATTGATAAATAACGTGTACGAATTGTTTAACGCATTTGTTTTGGTTACTCGACGTCTCCGTTCTCGTGTAGCCTACATATTGCGTTTTTTTTTTAATTTGCTTACCGGGCTAAAGGTTAGCATGTTTAAAATACGTAAGTCGTTTTGCTCATCATATTTAAGTAGATAACTCATCAGTTGTTTGCATCAGAGCGATAATTTGTGAGATAGTTATTAAAACTGTTTAAAGGTTGTCAAACGTTGTTTCTCGTTGTATATCCTTTAATTCTAGAGTTAAATTGATAAGTAACGTGTACGAATTTGTTTAACGCATTTGTTTTGGTTACTCGACGTCTCCGTTCTCTTGTAGCCTACATATTGCGTTTTTTTTTTAATTTGCTTACCGGGCTAAAGGTTAGCATGTTTAAAATACGTAAGTCGTTTTGTTCATCATATTTAAGTAGATAACTCATCAGTTGTTTGCATCAGAGCGATAATTTTTGAGATAGTTATTAAAACTGTTTAAAGGTTGTCAAACGTTGTTTCTCGTTGTATATCCTTTAATTCTAGAGTTAAATTGATAAATAACGTGTACGAATTTGTTTAACGCATTTGTTTTGGTTACTCGACGTCTCCGTTCTCGTGTAGCCTACATATTGCGTTTTTTTTTTTTATTTGCTTACCGGGCTAAAGGTTAGCATGTTTAAAATACGTAAGTCGTTTTGTTCATCAAATTTAAGTAGATAACTCGTAGTTGTTTGCATCAGAGCGACAATTTTTGAGATAGTTATTAAAACTGTTTAAAGGTTGTCAAACGTTGTTTCTCGTTGTATATCCTTTAATTCTAGAGTTAAATTGATAAATAACGTGTACGAATTTGTTTAACGCATTTGTTTTGGTTACTCGACGTCTCCGTTCTCGTGTAGCCTACATATTGCGTTTTTTTTTTAATTTGCTTACCGGGCTAAAGGTTAGCATGTTTAAAATACGTAAGTCGTTTTGTTCATCATATTTAAGTAGATAACTCATCTGTTGTTTGCATCAGAGCGATAATTTTTGAGATAGTTATTAAAACTGTTTAAAGGTTGTCAAACGTTGTTTCTCGTTGTATATCCTTTAATTCTAGAGTTAAATTGATAAATAACGTGTACGAATTTGTTTAACGCATTTGTTTTGGTTACTCGACGTCTCCGTTCTCGTGTAGCCTACATATTGCGTTTTTTCTTTAATTTGCTTACCGGGCTAAAGGTTAGCATGTTTAAAATACGTAAGTCGTCTTGTTCATCAAATTTAAGTAGATAACTCATCAGTTGTTTGCATCAGAGCGATAATTTTTGAGATAGTTATTAAAACTGTTTAAAGGTTGTCAAACGTTGTTTCTCGTTGTATATCCTTTAATTCTAGAGTTAAATTGATAAATAACGTGTACGAATTTGTTTAACGCATTTGTTTTGGTTACTTGACGTCTCCGTTCTCGTGTAGCCTACATATTGCGTTTTTTTTTTAATTTGCTTACCGGGCTAAAGGTTAGCATGTTTAAAATACGTAAGTCGTTTTGTTCATCAAATTTAAGTAGATAACTCATCAGTTGTTTGCATCAGAGCGACAATTTTTGAGATAGTTATTAAAACTGTTTAAAGGTTGTCAAACGTTGTTTCTCGTTGTATATCCTTTAATTCTAGAGTTAAATTGATAAATAACGTGTACGAATTTGTTTAACGCATTTGTTTTGGTTACTTGACGTCTCCGTTCTCGTGTAGCCTACATATTGCGTTTTTTTTTTAATTTACTTACCGGGCTAAAGGTTAGCATGTTTAAAATACGTAAGTCGTTTTGTTCATCAAATTTAAGTAGATAACTCATCAGTTGTTTGCATCAGAGCGATAATTTTTGAGATAGTTATTAAAACTGTTTAAAGGTTGTCAAACGTTGTTTCTCGTTGTATATCCTTTAATTCTAGAGTTAAATTGATAAATAACGTGTACGAATTTGTTTAACGCATTTGTTTTGGTTACTTGACGTCTCCGTTCTCGTGTAGCCTACATATTGCGTGTTTTTTTTAATTTGCTTACCGGGCTAAAGGTTAGCATGTTTAAAATACGTAAGTCGTTTTGCTCATCAAATTTAAGTAGATAACTCATCAGTTGTTTGCATCAGAGCGACAATTTTTGAGATAGTTATTAAAACTGTTTAAAGGTTGTCAAACGTTGTTTCTCGTTGTATATCCTTTAATTCTAGAGTTAAATTGATAAATAACGTGTACGAATTTGTTTAACGCATTTGTTTTGGTTACTCGACGTCTCCGTTCTCGTGTAGCCTACATATTGCGTTTTTTTTTTAATTTGCTTACCGGGCTAAAGGTTAGCATGTTTAAAATACGTAAGTCGTCTTGTTCATCAAATTTAAGTAGATAACTCATCAGTTGTTTGCATCAGAGCGATAATTTTTGTAATAGTTATTAAAACTGTTTAAAGGTTGTCAAACGTTGTTTCTCGTTGTATATCCTTTAATTCTAGAGTTAAATTGATAAATAACGTGTACGAATTTGTTTAACGCATTTGTTTTGGTTACTCGACGTCTCCGTTCTCGTGTAGCCTACATATTGCGTTTTTTTTTTTAATTTGCTTACCGGGCTAAAGGTTAGCATGTTTAAAATACGTAAGTCGTTTTGTTCATCATGTTTAAGTAGATAACTCATCAGTTGTTTGCATCAGAGCGATAATTTTTGAGATAGTTATTAAAACTGTTTAAAGGTTGTCCAACGTTGTTTCTCGTTGTACATCCTTTAATTCTAGAGCAAAATTGATAAATAACGTGTACGAATTTGTTTAACGCATTTGTTTTGGTTACTCGACGTCTCCGTTCTCGTGTAGCCTACATATTGCGTTTTTTTTTTATTTGCTTACCGGGCTAAAGTTTAGCATGTTTAAAATACGTAGGTCGTTTTGTTCATCAACTTTAAGTAGATAACTTATCAGTTGTTTGCATCAGAGCGATAATTTTTGAGATAGTTATTAAAACTGTTTAAAGGTTGTCAAACGTTGTTTCTCGTTGTATATCCTTTAATTCTAGAGTTATATTGATAAATAACGTGTACGAATTTGTTTAACGCATTTGTTTTGGTTACTCGACGTCTCCGTTCTCGTGTAGCCTACATATTGCGTTTTTTTTTAATTTGCTTACCGGGCTAAAGGTTAGCATGTTTAAAATACGTAAGTCGTTTTGTTCATCATATTTAAGTAGATAACTCGTCAGTTGTTTGCATCAGAGCGACAAATTTTGAGATAGTTATTAAAACTGTTTAAAGGTTGTCAAACGTTGTTTCTCGTTGTATATCCTTTAATTCTAGAGTTAAATTGATAAATAACGTGTACGAATTTGTTTAACGCATTTGTTTTGGTTACTCGACGTCTCCGTTCTCGTGTAGCCTACATATTGCGTTTTTTTTAAATTTGCTTACCGGGCTAAAGGTTAGCATGTTTAAAATACGTAAGTCGTTTTGTTCATCAAATTTAAGTAGATAACTCGTCAGTTGTTTGCATCAGAGCGACAATTTTTGAGATAGTTATTAAAACTGTTTAAAGGTTGTCAAACGTTGTTTCTCGTTGTATATCCTTTAATTCTAGAGTTAAATTGATAAATAACGTGTACGAATTTGTTTAACGCATTTGTTTTGGTTACTCGACGTCTCCGTTCTCGTGTAGCCTACATATTGCGTTTTTTTTTAAATTTGCTTACCGGGCTAAAGGTTAGCATGTTTAAAATACGTAAGTCGTTTTGTTCAACAAATTTAAGTAGATAACTCATCAGTTGTTTGCATCAGAGCGATAATTTTTGAGATAGTTATTAAAACTGTTTAAAGGTTGTCAAACGTTGTTTCTCGTTGTATATCCTTTAATTCTAGAGTTAAATTGATAAATAACGTGTACGAATTTGTTTAACGCATTTGTTTTGGTTACTTGACGTCTCCGTTCTCGTGTAGCCTACATATTGCGTTTTTTTTTTTAATTTGATTACCGGGCTAAAGGTTAGCATGTTTAAAATACGTAAGTCATTTTGTTCATCAAATTTAAGTAGATAACTCGTCAGTTGTTTACATCAGAGCGACAATTTTTGAGATAGTTATTAAAACTGTTTAAAGGTTGTCAAACGTTGTTTCTCGTTGTATATCCTTTAATTCTAGAGTTAAATTGATAAATAACGTGTACGAATTTGTTTAACGCATTTGTTTTGGTTACTCGACGTCTCCGTTCTCGTGTAGCCTACATATTGCGTTTTTTGTTAAATTTGCTTACCGGGCTAAAGGTTAGCATGTTTAAAATACGTAAGTCGTTTTGTTCAACAAATTTAAGTAGATAACTCATCAGTTGTTTGCATCAGAGCGATAATTTTTGAGATAGTTATTAAAACTGTTTAAAGGTTGTCAAACGTTGTTTCTCGTTGTATATCCTTTAATTCTAGAGTTAAATTGATAAATAGCGTGTACGAATTTGTTTAACGGATTTGTTTTGGTTACTCGACGTCTCCGTTCTCGTGTAGCCTACATATTGCGTTTTTTTTTTAATTTGCTTACCGGGCTAAAGGTTAGCATGTTTAAAATACGTAAGTCGTTTTGTTCATCATATTTAAGTAGATAACTCATCAGTTGTTTGCATCAGAGCGACAATTTTTGAGATAGTTATTAAAACTGTTTAAAGGTTGTCAAACGTTGTTTCTCGTTGTATATCCTTTAATTCTAGAGTTAAATTGATAAATAACGTGTACGAATTTGTTTAACGCATTTGTTTTGGTTACTCGACGTCTCCGTTCTCGTGTAGCCTACATATTGCGTTTTTTTTTTAATTTGCTTACCGGGCTAAAGGTTAGCATGTTTAAAATACGTAAGTCGTTTTGTTCATCATATTTAAGTAGATAACTCATCAGTTGTTTGCATCAGAGCGACAATTTTTGAGATAGTTATTAAAACTGTTTAAAGGTTGTCAAACGTTGTTTCTCGTTGTATATCCTTTAATTCTAGAGTTAAATTGATAAATAACGTGTACGAATTTGTTTAACGCATTTGTTTTGGTTACTCGACGTCTCCGTTCTCGTGTAGCCTACATATTGCGTTTTTTTTTAATTTGCTTACCGGGCTAAAGGTTAGCATGTTTAAAATACGTAAGTCGTTTTGTTCATCAAATTTAAGTAGATAACTCATCAGTTGTTTGCATCAGAGCGATAATTTTTGAGATAGTTATTAAAACTGTTTAAAGGTTGTCAAACGTTGTTTCTCGTTGTATATCCTTTAATTCTAGAGTTAAATTGATAAATAACGTGTACGAATTTGTTTAACGCATTTGTTTTGGTTACTCGACGTCTCCGTTCTCGTGTAGCCTACATATTGCGTTTTTTTTTAATTTGCTTACCGGGCTAAAGGTTAGCATGTTTAAAATACGTAAGTCGTTTTGTTCATCAAATTTAAGTAGATAACTCATCAGTTGTTTGCATCAGAGCGATAATTTTTGAGATAGTTATTAAAACTGTTTAAAGGTTGTCAAACGTTGTTTCTCGTTGTATATCCTTTAATTCTAGAGTTAAATTGATAAATAACGTGTACGAATTTGTTTAACGCATTTGTTTTGGTTACTCGACGTCTCCGTTCTCTTGTAGCCTACATATTGCGTTTTTTTTTAATTTGCTTACCGGCCTAAAGGTTAGCATGTTTAAAATACGTAAGTCGTTTTGTTCATCATATTTAAGTAGATAACTCATCAGTTGTTTGCATCAGAGCGATAATTTTTGAGATAGTTATTAAAACTGTTTAAAGGTTGTCAAACGTTGTTTCTCGTTGTATATCCTTTAATTCTAGAGTTAAATTGATAAATATCGTGTACGAATTTGTTTAACGCATTTGTTTTGGTTACTTGACGTCTCCGTTCTCGTGTAGCCTACATATTGCGTTTTTTTTTTAATTTGCTTACCGGGCTAAAGGTTAGCATGTTTAAAATACGTAAGTCGTTTTGTTCATCAAATTTAAGTAGATAACTCGTCAGTTGTTTGCATCAGAGCGATAATTTTTGAGATAGTTATTAAAACTGTTTAAAGGTTGTCAAACGTTGTTTCTCGTTGTATATCCTTTAATTCTAGAGTTAAATTGATAAATAACGTGTACGAATTTGTTTAACGCATTTGTTTTGGTTACTTGACGTCTCCGTTCTCGTGTAGCCTACATATTGCGTTTTTTTTTTAATTTGCTTACCGGGCTAAAGGTTAGCATGTTTAAAATACGTAAGTCGTTTTGTTCATCAAATTTAAGTAGATAACTCGTCAGTTGTTTGCATCAGAGCGATAATTTTTGAGATAGTTATTAAAACTGTTTAAAGGTTGTCAAACGTTGTTTCTCGTTGTATATCCTTTAATTCTAGAGTTAAATTGATAAATAACGTGTACGAATTTGTTTAACGCATTTGTTTTGGTTACTTGACGTCTCCGTTCTCGTGTAGCCTACATATTGCGTTTTTTTTTAATTTGCTTACCTGGCTAAAGGTTAGCATGTTTAAAATACGTAAGTCGTTTTGTTCAACAAATTTAAGTAGATAACTCATCAGTTGTTTGCATCAGAGCGATAATTTTTGAGATAGTTATTAAAAACTGTTTAAAGGTTGTCAAACGTTGTTTCTCGTTGTATATCCTTTAATTCTAGAGTTAAATTGATAAATAACGTGTACGAATTTGTTTAACGCATTTGTTTTGGTTACTTGACGTCTCCGTTCTCGTGTAGCCTACATATTGCGTTTTTTTTTTAATTTGCTTACCGGGCTAAAGGTTAGCATGTTTAAAATACGTAAGTCGTTTTGTTCATCAAATTTAAGTAGATAACTCGTCAGTTGTTTGCATCAGAGCGATAATTTTTGAGATAGTTATTAAAACTGTTTAAAGGTTGTCAAACGTTGTTTCTCGTTGTATATCCTTTAATTCTAGAGTTAAATTGATAAATAACGTGTACGAATTTGTTTAACGCATTTGTTTTGGTTACTCGACGTCTCCGTTCTCTTGTAGCCTACATATTGCGTTTTTTTTTAATTTGCTTACCGGGCTAAAGGTTAGCATGTTTAAAATACGTAAGTCGTTTTGTTCATCAAATTTAAGTAGATAACTCGTCAGTGGTTTGCATCAGAGCGATAATTTTTGAGATAGTTATTAAAACTGTTTAAAGGTTGTCAAACGTTGTTTCTCGTTGTATATCCTTTAATTCTAGAGTTAAATTGATAAATAACGTGTACGAATTTGTTTAACGCATTTGTTTTGGTTACTCGACGTCTCCGTTCTCGTGTAGCCTACATATTGCGTTTTTTTTTTTAATTTGCTTACCGGGCTAAAGGTTAGCATGTTTAAATACGTAAGTCGTTTTGTTCATCAAATTTAAGTAGATAACTCATCAGTTGTTTGCATCAGAGCGATAATTTTTGAGATAGTTATTAAAACTGTTTAAAGGTTGTCAAACGTTGTTTCTCGTTGTATATCCTTTAATTCTAGAGTTAAATTTATAAATAACGTGTACGAATTTGTTTAACGCATTTGTTTTGGTTACTCGACGTCTCCGTTCTCGTGTAGCCTACATATTGCGTTTTTTTTTTAATTTGCTTACCGGGCTAAAGGTTAGCATGTTTAAAATACGTAAGTCGTTTTGTTCATCAAATTTAAGTAGATAACTCATCAGTTGTTTGCATCAGAGCGATAATTTTTGAGATAGTTATTAAAACTGTTTAAAGGTTGTCAAACGTTGTTTCTCGTTGTATATCCTTTAATTCTAGAGTTAAATTGATAAATAACGTGTACGAATTTGTTTAACGCATTTGTTTTGGTTACTCGACGTCTCCGTTCTCGTGTAGCCTACATATTGCGTTTTTTGTTAAATTTGCTTACCGGGCTAAAGGTTAGCATGTTTAAAATACGTAAGTCGTTTTGTTCAACAAATTTAAGTAGATAACTCATCAGTTGTTTGCATCAGAGCGATAATTTTTGAGATAGTTATTAAAACTGTTTAAAGGTTGTCAAACGTTGTTTCTCGTTGTATATCCTTTAATTCTAGAGTTAAATTGATAAATAGCGTGTACGAATTTGTTTAACGGATTTGTTTTGGTTACTCGACGTCTCCGTTCTCGTGTAGCCTACATATTGCGTTTTTTTTTAATTTGCTTACCGGGCTAAAGGTTAGCATGTTTAAAATACGTAAGTCGTTTTGTTCATCATATTTAAGTAGATAACTCATCAGTTGTTTGCATCAGAGCGACAATTTTTGAGATAGTTATTAAAACTGTTTAAAGGTTGTCAAACGTTGTTTCTCGTTGTATATCCTTTAATTCTAGAGTTAAATTGATAAATAACGTGTACGAATTTGTTTAACGCATTTGTTTTGGTTACTCGACGTCTCCGTTCTCGTGTAGCCTACATATTGCGTTTTTTTTTAATTTGCTTACCGGGCTAAAGGTTAGCATGTTTAAAATACGTAAGTCGTTTTGTTCATCATATTTAAGTAGATAACTCATCAGTTGTTTGCATCAGAGCGACAATTTTTGAGATAGTTATTAAAACTGTTTAAAGGTTGTCAAACGTTGTTTCTCGTTGTATATCCTTTAATTCTAGAGTTAAATTGATAAATAACGTGTACGAATTTGTTTAACGCATTTGTTTTGGTTACTCGACGTCTCCGTTCTCGTGTAGCCTACATATTGCGTTTTTTTTTAATTTGCTTACCGGGCTAAAGGTTAGCATGTTTAAAATACGTAAGTCGTTTTGTTCATCAAATTTAAGTAGATAACTCATCAGTTGTTTGCATCAGAGCGATAATTTTTGAGATAGTTATTAAAACTGTTTAAAGGTTGTCAAACGTTGTTTCTCGTTGTATATCCTTTAATTCTAGAGTTAAATTGATAAATAACGTGTACGAATTTGTTTAACGCATTTGTTTTGGTTACTCGACGTCTCCGTTCTCGTGTAGCCTACATATTGCGTTTTTTTTTAATTTGCTTACCGGGCTAAAGGTTAGCATGTTTAAAATACGTAAGTCGTTTTGTTCATCAAATTTAAGTAGATAACTCATCAGTTGTTTGCATCAGAGCGATAATTTTTGAGATAGTTATTAAAACTGTTTAAAGGTTGTCAAACGTTGTTTCTCGTTGTATATCCTTTAATTCTAGAGTTAAATTGATAAATAACGTGTACGAATTTGTTTAACGCATTTGTTTTGGTTACTCGACGTCTCCGTTCTCTTGTAGCCTACATATTGCGTTTTTTTTTAATTTGCTTACCGGCCTAAAGGTTAGCATGTTTAAAATACGTAAGTCGTTTTGTTACATCATATTTAAGTAGATAACTCATCAGTTGTTTGCATCAGAGCGATAATTTTTGAGATAGTTAGTAAAACTGTTTAAAGGTTGTCAAACGTTGTTTCTCGTTGTA